>NC_133327.1:11932182-11969682 GCF_042186555.1 Aquarana catesbeiana
GGTTTGGTGTAGTACAATCATATACTATAAAGTGAGCCTATAATATTTATCTAAATGGTAATTAAAAATTCAGCTGTATTATGGCAGGTAAAGTGATATAAAATATAAAATTCAGTTTGCAAATTTATACAGAACTTTTAATGTGTTAATATTATAATAATATTTGAAATCCAATTAAATCCCCCATTTAGTATAATTAAGCATTGTTCAAGATTTTTTTTTTTTTTTTTTACTTTTATTTTTTAATTTACTTTTATCATATCTACATTATTTGGTATCATGTATATCCAGCTTTTGTACCTATACACATATTGACCCTCACCCGTGTAGTCTCAGAACATTTGATACAATGCTTCATAAATTTGATACACAGTCTCATAAATTTGTGCACTGGCAATGCCAATGGGGCAGCCCACTTTTCTGGGATTGGGGGATTTATATGTATCAATATTCGTTGTTTTGTTTTTCACATGTTGTTCATGCTGGTCACTTGACAACAGGGACCCTTGTGCCACTGAAAAGTTGGTGGGTTTTATGTCCTATATTGATATTCATCATTAAAGTGTATCCAAACCCCAAGCCAGAAATGTAATACCGTATATTGCAGCTGCCCATACACGATACAATCTGATTATTAATCTCTGCACAATCTATCTATAGATTTACCAAAACTACACCATATTACCAAAAGTATTGGGACTCCTGCCTTTACATACACATGAATTAACATAATGACATCCCAGTCTTAGTCCGTAGGGTTCAATATTGAGTAGGTCCACCCTTTGCAGCTATAACAGCTTCAACTCTTCTGGGAAGGATGTCTACAAGGCTTAGGAGTGTGTCTATGGGAATGTTTGACTATTCTTCCAGAAGCACATTTGTGAGGTCAGGCACTGATGTTGGATGAGAAGGCCTGGCTCGCAGTCTCCACTCTAAATCATCCCAAAGGTGTTCTGTCAGGTTAAGGTCAGTACTCTGTGCAGGCCAGTCAAGTTCCTCCACCCCAAACTCACTCATCTATGTCTTCATGGACCTTGCTTTGTGCACTGGTGCGCAGTCATGTTGGAACAGGAAGGGGCCATCCCAAAAACTGTTCCCACAAAGTTGGGAGCATGAAATTGTCCAAAATGTCTTGGTATGCTGATGCCTGAAGAGTTCCCTTCACTGGAACTTAAGCCCCATACACACTATTAGATTTTCTGCAGATTTTTGTCTTCAGATTTACCAAAACCATATACTGTAATTTGAGGTCAAACCTTAAAGGGGTTGTAAAGGTTTGTGTTTTTTCACCTTAATGCATCTTATGCATTAAGGTGAAAAAACACCTGTCAGTGACCGGCCCTCCCAGCCCCCCGTTTTACTTACCTGACCCCTCAAACTTGACCCACGGGGACGCGCTGTCTCTCTGCCCTGGGTTCTCGGCTGTTGATTGGATAGATTGATAGCAGCGCAGCCATTGGCTCCCGCTGCTGTCAATCAAATCCAATGACGCGAGTGCCGGGGGCGGGGCCGAGTCCTGCATTCGCCCTCTATGGACGCCGAATGCTGGACTCAGGAGTGCGCCCACAAGGTAACCCCCTCTGGGAAGCACTTCTCTGAGGGGGTTATCAGATGTAGGGAGGAGTCGCGAGAGCCGCAGTGGGACCCCAGAAGAGGAGGATCGGGGCCACTCTGTGCAAAACGAGCTGCCCAGTGGAGGTAAGTATGATATGTTTGTTTGTTTTTTTTTATTATTATTTTTCACCTTTACAATCACTTAAAGAGTTTCAATTTGTATGGAATCAGGCCGGCCCTTGCACGACATGGTTTTGGTAAATCTGAAGTGAAAAAATCTGCAGAAAATAATAGTATGTATGGGGCTTAAGGGGCCAAGCCCAACCCCTGAAAAACAACCCCACACCATAATCCCCAAATAATTTCGACTAATGCACAAAGCAAGGTCCATAAAGACATGGATGGGCAAGTTTGGGGATGCCTTTAAAGTTCATGTAAAGGCCGGTGTCCCAATACTTTTGGTAATATACTGTATGTGATGCAAGGATAAAATTTAGCAATCCATTTAATCAGTATCAAATGAGACAGACTCCTTTACTACAGAGTTAATGGTAGCTTTAAAAGGAGATGGTACAATCAGATTATAACGTGTATGCTTATCTTTAGATGTGGTGTCTGCATACATTTTCTTTATTTAGGCTGTTTTCTTTTATTTTTCACCTGGTGATCCTGCCAGTAACACCCTTCCTGTCCTAGTGTCATTCCCCAAACTTTATCAGGATAACAGAAACCAGACAGGACTACATGCACCTCCTCCTCTTATCATCAGGGCCATCTTAATGGATAGGCAAGTGCATGAGGGCCCCATAATAATTTTGCATTACATCATATTTGCCAACTGTCCCAGATTTCCTGGGACAGTCACGGTTTTTACTAAGCTGTCCCAGGATGTCCATGTCCCAGGCAGCGTCCCGGACCCTGTACTGTGCCGTCCTGACCCCAGTATTTTGCCTTTCTGTACCCTGTCATTGTCCCACTGTACTGCATGTACGGGGGGGGGGGTCTTCAAAAAGTTTCCACACATTTTTATATTTATAAGAGTTAAAAAAAAGTCTGCAAACATTTTGAAGAACCTTCATAGCAATGTAGCTACCCTGACTTGGTCTCACTGTGTGTGGGAACGTAGCCACCCTGCCTTAATCCCACTGTATGTAGGAGCATAGCCACCATGCCTTAATCCCACTGTATGTAGGAGCATAGCCACCTTGCCTTGGTCCTACTGTATGTAGGAATGTAGCCACCCTGCCTTAATCCCACTGTATGTAGGAGCATAGCCACCTTGCCTTGGTCCTACTGTATGTAGGAACATAGCCACCTTACTTTGGTCCCGTCGTATGTAGGAACATACCAGCCCTGCCTTAGTACCACTGTATGTAGGAATGTAGCCACCCTGCCTTGGTCCCACTGTATGTAGGAACATACTGTACCAACCCTGCCCTGGTACCACTGTATGTAGGAACGTAGCCACCCTGCCATGGTCCCACTGGATGTAGGAATGTAGCCACCTTGCCTTGGTCCCACTGTATGTAGGAATGTAGCCTTCCTGCCATGGTCTCACTGTATGCAGAAACATAGCTACTCTGCCTTGGTCCCACTGTATGTAGGAACATACCCACCCTGCCTTGGTCCCACTGTATGTAGGAACATACCCACCCTGCCTTGGTCCCGCTGTATGTAGGAACATACCCACCCTGCCTTGGTCCCACTGTATGTAGGAACATACCCACCCTGCCTTGGTCCCACTGTATGTAGGAACATACCCACCCTGCCTTGGTCCCACTGTATGTAGGAACATACCCACCCTGCCTTGGTCCCACAGAATTTAGGAACATAGCCACCCTCTCTTGCTCGCTCCCAAGATGGTCTATGGGATTTGTGCATAGAGCAGCGCACACCCCCGCAACTAATGTGCACTGTAAGAACGTAGCTATCCTGTCTTGATCCCACTGTATGTAGAAATGTACCAACCCTGCCTTTGCTCCCACTGTATGTAGGAACATAGTTACTCTGCCTTGATCCAACAGTATGTACGAACGTACCCACCCTGCCATGGTCCCACTGTATGTAGGAACATAGCCACCTTGCTTTGGTCCTACTGTATGTAGGAACATACCAGCCCTGCCTTAGTACCACTGTATGTAGCAATATAGCCACCCTGCCTTGGTCTCACTGTATTTAGAAACATAACCACCCTCTATTACTTGATCACAAGATGGACTATGGGATTTGCACTGTACATAGAGCAGTGCACGTGACTGCAACTAATGTGCCCTGCTCATTCATGAGAAATAAATGATAGGGCCATTAAGTAGGGGATGTGTATGGATTGTTTTTGGAGAATAAGGGTATTTAGTGTCACTTTAAGATAACAGCACTGGACCCTGCACCTTAAAAAAACAAGTCGGCAATTCCAGTTGCCATTTCTTCTCTCCTGGTGAGATCTCTATACGTTTGTGCAAGTTCCTTTCATTCATTAAGCTTTGCCACATCTGTTAGAAGGATTCTAATGACAGGAACAGCATGTACTGTATAGCATTTATATAAGCCGCTTTTGTCATAAGACCTTCATACCAAACTGCCGAAGTAAAAGAGTCACATTTTTCATGGACAACCAAGAGAACGGCTCAAGGTATTGAGGGTCTGTTATTAAAAAAGCATGACTAAGTTGAGCAGAATTTCTTAGGAAAGATTTATATTTCTTCTTACCCTCCTCTGCTTTACTTGGTATGGCATTACCAACCACTTCAGTAAACTATGTTAGGCCCCCTGCCAGCCCCTACCACCAGTCATGATCTGCCTGCATTCCATAGAGAAGCAAAGATACCTGAGTCTAAAATAAAGTATGCAAAGAAAATGTAAAGGTTTTATGTAAAAATGGCATTAGTATCTGTTCTTATCAGTGTCCAGTAGGAGTGCTGGGCTGTCATTCCAGCTTTCACAGGGGCTGGAGTGGCTGGCTATGTACCCCTGCTAGAGTAATGGGGGTTCGGAAGGCTAGTACTGCCCCCCTGTTGGGGCACGAGAGTAATTCCCCTGGGAAAACTTGAAGAGACCAGTTCCTCCTGATTTGAGTGGATCTACGGTACCTTGTCTGGCCATGGGCTGGGAAAGCAAAGAGTCCACGGTGTCTGTGCCCCCTAGGAGTGGTTGCCCTAGGGGTGCTCTTATGCCCCGTACACACGATCGGACTTTCCGACAACAAAACCGTGGAATTTTGTTCGAAGGTTGTTGACTCCAACTTGTCTTGCATACACACGGTCACACAAATGTTGGTCAACAATTATGCCAACGTGGTTACGTACAAGACCTACGTGATATCTCCATTACTAACGCTAGTTTTACAAGACCAAGCACTTCCGGCTCGTACTTGATTCCGAGCATGCGTGGACTTTTGTGCGACGGACTTGTGTACACACGATTGGACTTTCCCACAACAAACATTTGTTGGCGGAAAGTTTGAGAACCTGCTAGCCAACATTTGTTGGTGGAAAGTCCGCCAACAAATGTTCGATGGAGCATATACACGGTCGGACTTTCCGCCAACAAGTTCACATGCAACATTTGATGTCGGAAAATCTGATTGTGTGTACGGGGAATTAGTAACACTTGGGTGTGGGACCCCACTGAACAGGCACATGGTCACAGTCACTAAAACTTTTTCTGCATCGCGCCTTTTAGGGCTGGGACTTGGGGCTAAGGCCGGGGCAATCTTTGTCTTTCAGGCCTTAGGGCCCGGCCAGTACCTTGCACAGCCACTTATTTATTTTATTTTTGTCACTCTTTTACTTTTGTGTGTGTGTTTTTTTCTCTCTAAGATGAAGGGTGTGAGGCTTGCCCTGATGTCTACGGGAGGGGTGATGTGCCACCTTCTGTTTTTTTTCTCCCCTGCCATTGGTCTGGTTCTAGTATTTGATGGTTGGCTTCGGCTGACCTAGAAGAACGAGGTCTGCCAAGCCTTCTGGCGAGGCAGACCATTGGAACCCTATGTCCCTGTCAGGAGCCTTGCGTCCTGGAAGAGTAGGGAGAGGTCCTACCCTTTAAGTTCACTTTCTAGTGTGTGTTTCACATGCTCGTTTTTTTGTACACTTATGCCCCGTACACACGGTCGGATTTTCCGTCGGAAAATTTTCAATGGGAGCTTGTTGTCGGAATTTCCGACCGTGTGTAGGCTCCATCGGACATTTTCCATCGGAATTTCCGTCACACAAAATTTGAGATCTGGATCTCAAATTTTTCCAACAACGAAATCCGTTGTCGTAAATTCCGACGCACAAAGTTCCACGCTTGCTCAGAATCAAGCAGAAGAGGCGCACTGGCTATTGAACTTAATTTTTCTCAGCTCGTCGTACACGTTGTACGTCACCGCGTTCGGAATTTCCGACAAGATTTGTGTGACCGTGTGTATGCAAGACAAGTTTTTCTTGTTTTGTTGTCGGAATGTCCGATTGTGTGTACGCGGTATTTATCGGTTTTTCCGTTTTTTTAAGGTTGTTGCACCACCGTGGATTCAAAAAAGATTAGCGTGGTGATGAGAGGGGAGTTGGGTAACCAGGAAAGGAAAAAGATTTAAGCAGATTTAACTTCAAGTTTAAAAAGAAGAAGAAAAAAAGCACAAGGCGCTCATCAAGTGAATGAGGGATAAACACTTTTTGTTTTTTTTTTAATTTATTTATTTTGTTATTATTTTTTAATGTATTAAAATTGAATTATTGATTCCTTTGTACGCCCCTGTTGATGCATAAAAGATCATATTGGCATGTTACAGTTGAAAAGATATATATATATATATATATATATATATATATATATATATATATATATATATATATATATATATACAGTATATACAGTATATATAAGTTTATATTTTTTCCTCTGTAGTAAAGGTAATAAATAATTCCGTTTAATGTTTTTTTTTTGTTGTTGTTTTTTTTACTGTTTTGTTTAAACTCGGCGGACCGTGAGGATGAGAGGCTTCCATCCCTCACAAATCTGATTCAACCTTACAGCTGGAAAGCTCTAAGGAGCCCCAATCTGTGAAGTCGGCTTGCCCTGGATAATACATTTCCAATTTTAATAAGCTGCCGCTCCCCGTCTTCATTGCGTTTTCACTTCATGCGCAGTTTTTGGAGTGGAGTGGGTGTAGGAGGCTAATGGAGACAAATATTATAAACAGATTTATGTATCTTTTATGTATTGTATATTGTTACCATTTCCTGTACATAAATAGTCATACCAAGCTGACGGGCCCAAATGGGAATTTCAGTTGACACCACGCTGCTTTCAAATGAAATAAAATGGCAGAACTGTCATGTTGTAAAGTCAACGTAAAAGCAAACCTGTAATACTAAAGTGGTTCTATTGTCAGATATGTTTTTTTTTTTGTTTTTTTTTACATATTTAACACTTACATATATTTATTGCCTCTCCCCGAGTAGACATGTGCACTGCCGAAAAATTTGTTTCTTTTTGTTTCATTCCTTTTTTTTTTTTTTTTTTCATCGGATCATTTCGTTATGATTGACATTTGTCACTTCGGATCATTCGTAACTTCGGATGCACTCCTATTAGTTACGTTCCATTCATTTAGATGCGGCATTCGTTACTTCGGACTCGGAACAATCGTTCATTTGGACATTGGTTGTATTCGCAACCTTCATTGATTCGGATTTTTACCTTTTATTTTTATTTGGGAGTCGGCGTGCGACGCTGGGATTAATTTAGTAGGCCCCAGACAGCTAGTAGCACATGTATTTAAAGAACAAATATGCATTAATTTATTCTTTATATTCAGCGATAACGAATAGTCAGAAAAAATGAAAATACGAAAAACGAAATAATTTGAATGTAATCGATTAGTTAAACTCGTAGTTTGAATCGTTTCTCGTTCCTTTGGATTTTGGTATTTTTTGTTCTTTTGTATTTTCATTCTTTCTGACAATTCGTTTTTGTAGGCATTTGTCAAAGTGTCTTTTCGAATAAACGAATATGCCGAATTCCATCCAAAAACAAATTTGTAACAAAACAAATTGCACGTGTCTATCCCTGAGGAATAGTGCCCTATCTTTGGTGTCAGTGAGACAAATAGTGTTCACCGTTTATATCAGTGGGAGGAATAGTGTCCCATTGTTGGTGTCAGAGAGAGGAATAGTGAATCATTTATTTCAGTGGGAGGAAAAGTGTTCCACTATTGGTATCAGTAGGAGGAATAGTGTCCCATCATTGGTGTCAGTGGGAGGAATAGTGTCCCATCATTGGTGTCAGTGGGAGGAATAGTGTCCCATCATTGGTGTCAGTGGGAGGAATAGTGCCCTGTCATTGGTATCAGTGGGAGGAATAGTGCTCCATCATTGGTATCAGTGGGAGGAATAGTGCTCCATCATTGGTGTCAGTGGGAGGAATAGTGCCCCATCATTGGTGTCAGTGGGAGGAATAGTGCCCCATCATCGGTATCAGTGGTAGGAATAGTGCTCCATCATTGGTGTCTGTGGGAGGAATAATGCCCCACCCATCATTGGAGCACAGGTGTGTCAGGAGGAAGGTGTCTCTGGAGCTCCTCCAGGTGATCCGTGTGAGAGGGGAGTGGTGGGGAAATCTCTCCCAGCTCTCCTGGCCCCTTTCTGGGGAAGCCATGGAGGCCAGTGGGGCCTCTCCTGCTGGAAGCTCTCAGCCATCTCCTGGGCCATCAGGTAACATGCCTGCCCCTGTACAAGCTGATCGCTCTGCCCCTGGTGAGGGTGAAGGCTCAGAGGCAATTCAGGAGCGAGTGGTGGCCGGCATTAAAGCCCTGAATAGGGAAAGAGACAAGCTGTACAAACTGAGAGCGGAGCTGAAGCGCTTGAGAAGACAGCATGAGGGCTTGCACAGCCAGAAACGTGGGTCCATGGATCCGGAGATCCAACTGGCCAAGGTCCGGGTGGAACACCAAGAAACCATTGTGGCCATGATGGAAGGCAGAGATGGGCCCTTTAATGAAAAATTCTGCAATGACAGAAGGTTTGCAAGGATGACAAAAAAGGAGGTGGAGGAGGAGACCCCCAGTTCAGACCCCCTGCCCCCTCAGGGAGAGGTAAGCATCCCCATGCCTTCCCAGGACTCAGGAGGCATGCTGAGGGTAATCCAGGCAATGGAATCTCCTATACGGGAGGATCAGCTGGTGTTTCATGATGAGGACATTACTGATAATGTGCCTGACAAGGTAAAGCCTGTCAAGCCCCATGTGGTGCATAAAACTGTTTTTTTCAACACTGTGACTGATACTGACAATGTGCCCAGTGACAATCAGGCTGCTAGTCCTATGTGTAGCAATGCTGTACCTGCTGATGCTGCAGTACAGCAAAAATTGCATTTAAAAAATGACATTCCTGCAGAGGAACTGCAAGATTCAGCAGAGCTAATTAACCCCCCTAAAGCTGTTTGCCCCACAGCTGCTGAAGACTCTACAGCACAGCTTCAGGAGACAGCTGGTATTGCATCAGAAACTGTGACTATTCCTGATGGGAATTTGAATGCGTGCGTGACTGATAAAAATCATCCCAGTACAAGTGTGATGGACAGTTCTACCAACTCCGTTCCAGCAGTTAATAATAATGATAATAGTAATGTACAGACTAATGTGACATCAGTGTGGGGCCTTGGCCCTTATAAACCTACGTTTGCTCAGGTGATACGCTGTGCTCCAGGTAGCTCCGCCCCCAAGCGGGTTTTCCCCGTGCGGCTTACCACTTTGAGCACCCCAGGATCTGGTCTTGGGTCTCTGGCTTCTGCTGGGGGGTCCGAGACGTAATGTAGTGATTCTTAAATGGGAAGGTGGTGCAATCCCTCCAGCACGGCGTGCAGTGGTGGACATGATTTTGGTTTTGGGGCAAACGATCTGTATGCCATAATACATGTTGCTGGGAGCCGGGAATATACTATTAGTTTCACCAGGCCAGAGGGTCTTGACCTGTTCTGGGAGCGGTATGAGGCTCGGTGCAGGTCGAGACCCGAATGGGAAGGTCTGGCCCCAATTGCGGTTTCACAGAGGTCAACGGTGAAAAAAATCACAATTATTCTCACTTATGAGAGTGTTCCTGCTCGAGATTTAGAGGTCTGGTTAAAGAATTATGGTGAGGTATTGACTAAGCCCGATAAAATACTTGATGAACGTAACATCTGGACTGGGGGTTGGTCGGTTACAGTCAGGTTGGCCAGGGATGGGAATGTTGTCCGTCACCTGCCCTCCTCAGCTTTTATAGGGAGGGATAGGATGACAATTTTCTAATCTGGCCAGCCGAAGCTGTGTCACCGCTGTGGAGAAAAGGGGCATTTGAGCTCTTCTTGTTCAGCTTTGATATGTTCAGTGTGTCGGAGTCAGGGTCATATGGCTAAGGACTGCACCAAGATGATCAGGTGCAACCTGTGCCTGCGCCTTGGCCACCCCTACAGCAGATGTCCTGAAGCCTGGCACAATATGGAGAAGGAGGTAATTGATGACATGTCAGGGCTGGACAGGATGGAGGGTGAGGCCCCTGGTGTACCATCCTCCTCTGCGGTGACCGACTCCCCTGGTCCTGCTCAGGATCCCTTCCCAGTTCCTGTGGCCACCCCTCCTGTGTCTGTAAGTATTTCTTCTGTATCTGTCTCTGTGTCCCCCCAGCCTATTGTACCCTCTTCTCTTGTGTCAGAACCTTCCAAGTCTGTGCCCCCCCAAGTCAGTTACCCCCCAGGAGTCTACCCCTCCTAAGTCTGACTCAAAGGAAACACCCCCCTCCACCAGAAGTGGTAGCGTGTACTAAAAAGGTCACTTCTTCCTCTGTAAAGAAGTCTTGTGGAAAGACTTCAAAGAAAAAAGCAAGAGATTAGGGCATCTCTGAAGCTGACCTGCAGTACCTGGAGGAGAGAAGGAAGGTTGGGAAGCGGAAGAAGCAGGCGGTGAGGACGGAACGGGCTCCAGTGCCTGTCTCCAACCGTCATAGGTCCTCTAATTGGGATATTTCCTCATCTGGAGCTTCTTCGGAGCGAAGTTATGATTCCGAAATAGAGTTTAAGGCGCCCTCAAAAAAGAGAGAGGCTTCTGGTGATGAGCAGCAGAGGGGAGCTAAGAAGCAATCCACTCAATAACACAAATGGCTGTTCCCCTTCCGTTAAAAGTGGTGACAATAAATGTCGCCAGCATTAAGTCAGTAAGAGCTTGTTCTATGGCCTTCTTTTTGTTCAGCCAATTAGATGCTGAAATTTTATTTTTGCAAGAGACTAGGCTCACCTCCTTGGCAGATATTCATATGGCCAAGAGAGAGAGGAGGTATGGTCCATCTTACTGGTCTCTTGCGGCCGAGCCTTACGGCGGTGTGGCAGTGTTGTTTAAAACCAGCATGGTAACTGGCTGGCGGGTTATTGAGGTGAAGATTGGGAGATGTATGGTCTTAGACGTCCTTGTGGGAGGGCAGGACCTGCGCCTAATTAATGTCTATGGGCCGCACACAAAGTGGGACAGGAAATGCCTTTTTACAAGGATCAAGCCATTTCTTTTTACATCCCGGCAAGTGGTCTTTGGAGGTGACTTTAATACAGTAACTAGGCCCAAGGACAGGAAGGACTTCAAGGACAGGCTGGGATATGATAGTGTTTTTTTAAATAGTATGGTTAGGGATGCTGGTCTTGTGGATGTGCACATTAAGCACCTCCCGGATGACACCGGGTTCACCTTTCATCGAGGTAGTAGTCAGAGTAGGATAGATAGGTTTTTTTTTTTAAGGAGACCTCTGCTTTCTCGCCCCCAGTGGTGCAGGCAGTAGAGTTCTGTGATCACTGTATGCTATCTGTGGTCCTGAATGCTTCAGACGCCCCTCAGAGGGGTAAGGGCATCTGGAGATTGAATTCGACTCTACTCAAGAAAGAACATGTTAGACAATCCTTTGAGGAATTCTTTCAGGCACAGGTTACCATCCTGGACTTTTGAAGCAGCAAGGCTGAGTGGTGGGAGCTGACCAAAAAGAGGATCGCCTGATTCTTCAGGGGCCTAGCCAATAGAAAGCAGTTTAATAAATACATGACCTACCAATGTTTACAGAGGAAGCTGAATATTCTTCTCTCGAGAGGAGGAGATCCTGGGGCAATCTCTGAAGTGAAACTCCTCAGGAAGTGTCAATATGACCGGCATGCCTCTTTGGTTCTGGAGAGGGACTATGGGAAGTACCACTCCCCTGACCCTTACCAGAACTGCAAACAAGGGCATTGGTCTTAAGGATAGTACAGGTTCCTTGACAAAGTCCAGGTCAGGGATGCTGGAGGTCGTGAGGTCCTTTTATTAAAGTCACCCGGACCGGATGGCTTGACGGTTGAATTTTACAAAGCTTTTAAGTCTATTCTGGCCCCACATTTGGTAGAGGTTTTTAACAGTTGCCTTGCTAAGGGGGTTCTTCCCCCTTCCATGAGGCACTCACCTGTGATTTTTCTTTCAAAGGGTAAAGATCCTTCGATGATTGAGAATTTGCGCCCCATCAGCCTTCTTAATGTCGATAGAAAGATGCTGGCAAAGATATTTTTCTGGCGCCTATCGTCAGTAGCAGAGTCTTTGCTTTCTCGCCATCAGCACTGTTCGGTCCAGGGTAGGAGCACCTTCACAGCAGTTTTAGCTGTCCAGGAGGCCTTGGAGCGGTGCAGGGCTGTAGGCTGGGGAAAGTATTTGCTGACATTGGATCAGGCAAAGGCTTTTGATCGTGTTAACCATGAGTACCTGTGGTTGCTCCTTAGTAAGTATGGTCTGCCGGGTGGTTTTGTCGATTGGTTGAAAGTCTTGTATAAGGGGGCAGAAAGCTTTCCACTTGTTAATGGTTGGGTTGGGCAGTCCTTTGAGGTTGGCTCTGGAGTGCGTCAGGGTTGTCCCCTGAGTCCCCTGCTCTATGTGTTTGCAATCAACCCCTTCATCGGGAGGCTAGAGAGCAGCATGTTGTGTAGGGTGCCAGTGGGGCTCCCAAGTGAACCGCCTTTGAGGGTTGTTGCCTATGCGGACGATGTGTCGGTGATTGTCACTGGGACCAATGAAGCAGAGGAGGTGGTATCTCTGGCATCACGTTACTCTGAAGCATCGGGCTCCAAGATCAATCAGGAAAAGAGTGAAGTTTTCTGGATGGGAAAGGAAGGTGAGGGGTTTGATCTCCCGGGCACCTTTCCAGTGCCCCAGGAAAGAATTAAGATTGTAGGAATTGAATTTGAACCCAGCGATTATGGCCTCAAAAACTGGGAAGGCAGACTGGAAACTGCCAATACTAAGGTGGTCAGCTTGAAGAGATGGAAGTTATTTATGAGGGAAAGGGTTGATCTGATTAAGACTTACCTGATTCCGATCTTCTTGTATGTCAGCTTTGTCTGCATCTTGCTAGTGTCTCTCTATGCTAGGGTCAGTAGTGTGTTCTTCCAGATGCTGTGGGGGAACAGACTGAACCCCATCACGAGGAACGTCACCTATCTATCCAGGAGGGAGGGTGGCTTAGGAATGGTCAACCCAGTTCTTTTCTTTTCGCTGCTATTTCTCATTGGTAATATGCTTGCAGTGGAACCTCCTGGATGGGTAGGCACATTTAGATCTTGGTTTAGGCCTTTTCTATGACTTTGGCAAGAAGGTGACCAAGTGAGGAATCTCAGGGGTCATCGTGGTCCGCTACCAGCCTATGTCGCTCCCTGCCTGAAGTTACTGCGGCAGTGGCGATTGTCAGCTGAGGATCTCAGATCGGTTCCGAGGAAAGTCCTTATGAGTCCAGTCTTGAACGAAGTCTTTCATGACCCACTGGCCTTAAGGGATTACCAAGGCCCAGTTTTGAGGGCAGGGTTAAGACTGATTCATTTGGACAGAGTACCCCCTAAATTTAGGGATCTGGCCTGGTTGTGCTTCCCTGGGAGGCTCTATGTTTGGGGCAATTTGAAATTCCGCAGTGGGATGGAACGTAGTTGTCCTCGGGAGGAGTGTGCAGATGAGAAGGAGACTATGGACCTTTTTCTGCTTCATTGCCCTTTTAACATAGAGGTGTACAAACAGGTGGGACGGGCCCTCGGTGTTCCTTTCCTCTCCAGGCTGAGTTATGCTGAGTGGGTGTATGGAGCATTCCATACTGGTGGTGTTTTTTGTTTGGATACACTTTTTCTAGTTAGCCTAGTAGTCCGTTATTTCACCTGGAACGCACGGTGTCAGGCATAAAATCCTTCCTGTTGAGGTGGTGGTGTATGACATTTTGCAAGAGGTGGGGAAGATTCGGGTGCTTGAGAGAGACAAGCGGAGTTGAGGGGGCTTGGTTGAAGGCGTGGGGGGGTTTCAAGCCTCCCTGACTGCCAGGAGTCTCTTTCCCGGGTGTGGCTGTATGTCTCTTATCATCATAGATTTTATAATTTATTATTCATTTTTGATAAATGGCTGCGTACATAGGTAATGGGTTGTGCCTCATAGGTCCTCTCTGCTGCTTTATGTAAATAGTTTTCTAAAAATGTTTTGGTAGTGGATTATGTATATATTGTATATATTCTGAACATGGATGTGTATTCCTTGGATTTCTGTTGAAGTTTTGTACTATGGTTTTGTTTTTTTACTTTTGTATAAAATTGGTTGCTTGATTCTTTTCAATAAAAGATCAATAGTGCCCTATCTTTGGTATTAGTTGGAGGAATAGTGCCCCATTGTTGGTGTCAGTGGGTGGTATAGTGGCTCATTCTTGGTGCCAGTGGAAGGAATAGTGCCCTATCTTTGGTGTCAGGGAGAAAATTAGTGTTCCCTAGTTTATATCAGTCGGAGGAACAGTGCCCCATTGTTGGTGTCAGTGAGTGGAATGGTGTCCCATTGTTAGTATCAGTGAGAGGAATAGTGCCTCATTATCAGTGTCTTTGGGAGAAATAGTACCCCATCGTTGGTGTCATTGGGAGAAATAGTGTTCCGCCGTTGGTGTTAGTGGGACGAATAGTGCCCCATTGTTGGTCTCAATGAGAGAAATAGTGTTCCATCATTTGTTTCAGTGGAAGGAATAGTGCCCCATTCTTGGTGTCAGTGGGAGGAATAGTGCCCCATTCTTGGTGTCATTGGGAGGAATAGTGCCTCCTTCTTGGTGTCAGTGAGAGGAATAGTGCCCCATCGTTGGTGTCAATTAGAGGAATAATGCCCTATATTGGTTGTCAGAATAATAATGTTCTATCGTTTAAAATAGCAGGAAGAATAGTGCCCCATGATTGCTGTCAATGGGTGAAAGACGGTGATGGTGGCATTTGCTAGAGACTCAGTGGGTGCCTGCATCCACTGCTTCCTTAGAAACCATGGACAGGGGAAGCTGCTATATCTAGAAGTGGTATATACCACTTCTATATATGAAGCTTGGCTCCTGGTAAACAGGGACCCGAATGGGCTGTTGGTTCATCCCTAACGATTATATATAACGACATTCCCTGAAACATGTTGGCTGTTGTATATGATCATTGTCATTTGCTGTAGCTTTCAACATTTACAAAACTTTAATGCTTTCCAGGCAGAATACTATGGATACATCTCATATATGCTTATTTTCATCCATCTAAGCACAGTCAAGGTTTCTGAGCCATGAAGAAGGGGGAGTGTGCTGGTCTCAAAAACATGTTGACTGTCGTATATGATAATTTTATGGTGGCTGGTCATGTGTCTTTTTGCCTACTACCACAAAGCTAGTTCTTGTTGTTTGTGATTTGCCTGCTGCAAACCCAGATTGCTTGACACTGCTATTATCTCCTGCTTCATTGAGGATTCTGGCTGTTTTCTTCCTTCTTACTGCCTACCCTATCATCAGCCTGGGTACCCACCACTCTCATGCTTGCCTCCAGCCTTGACCTCAGTTTGGATATTAAAAACACTCTTGCCTGCTGTCTGCCCTTACATCTGCCTGTGTACCGACCACTCCCTTGCTTGTCTCCAGCCTCGGGTTGACCTCAGTCTGGATACTGACCACTCTTTTGCCTGAGCCTCCCCCGACCTCAGCCTAGATACCAACCACTCTCTTGTTTGGTGCCTGCCCCGACCTCAGCGTTGATACCAACCACTCTCTTGCTTGCTGCCTGCCCTGACCTCAGCCTGGATACCAATCACTCTCCTGCTTGCCTCCAGTCTTGACCTCAGTTTGGATATTGAAAACTTTCTTGCCTTCTGTCTGCCCTGACCTCAGCCTGGATACCGACCACACTCTTCCCTGTCTCCAGCCTTGAGTTCACCTCAGTCGGGATACTGTCCACTCTCTTACCTGTTGCCTGCCCTGATGTCAGTCTGGATACAGACTATTCTCTAGCCTGCTGAATACTCCGACCTCAGCCTCAATACTAACCACTCTCTTGCTTGCCTTCAGCCTTGACCTCACTTTGGATATCGAAAACTCTCTTGCCTGCTGTCTGCCCTGACCTCAGCCTGGATACTGACCACTTTCTTGCCTGCACCTGTGCTAACCTCAGCTTGTACATCAACCACTCCCTATACCTGCAGCCCTGCCAGGACAGCAGCTAAGTTTTTGCCTGCAATTCTGAGGGTCACAACCTGGTGATAACTTGCAGAAAAGTAGCCCAGGAGGCCACTAGGGTCACCATCACTCCTGGTGAGGTGCTCTGATGAAGACCAAGCTATCACTTAGACATGGGTGAGGCCACGTTACCTGCCAAGGGTGTTTACCCTATCAGAGCATTGACCTATTTACCAACAAATACAATCATCTTGAACTCTGCACCGCTTACCGGAGTATATAAAGTGAAGAAGGAGCCTTCCCAGAACTATCCCTCCTCATCTTGAACCTGACCATGTTTTAATCACTATCCCTCATATGCAGGTTCCTCATGCTACCACACACTTGCCAAAAATGTGCCAAAATGACCCTTATTTAAAAGGTTTCCTCATCCAAGATGGCCACAGAAGTCTCTCAAGGCATTGTGCCTAATCTCTAAGAGACAAATTTCTTTACAGGACTCCCATTCCCATGCAATAATGGTGTAAAGCCACCTACTGTTTCAAAGGCTAACTGCACCTGCCTACAAACTTCACCCTTGGCAATGCTTCTTCTGTGCCTCCATCTTGAAATATCTTGAGGATGGGTTGATGTGCCCCACATATCTGCCAGGTATTTGGGACATCCCCAGGGGATACACAGGAGATTCCCTTCATGCACAAACGTGCCGCTGGTTTCTGGGACCTTGTAGACATCTACACCATTTGTGCACATGCAAGGGAATCCCCCGTGTCATATCTGTGCGTGCATAAATCTCGCGTCACGCCTGCGCCTCTCAGATAAACACTGCATCCTGGGATGTGTAAGGAGAATATACACCTATAAAGCCCCATCTTCTTCTATCTCCTACAACCAAAGAACTTCATAGTTAACTGGAAGCTGAAACTGTGTTACAACAAATTTGAGCAATTACATGTTCTTCCTCCCCTCTGCTTTAATTTTAGATTGCTCGGATGTTACAGCATTGCGAGGTTCTCCCTTGCAGCAAATCAACTGCAATTATCGTTTAAATCATACTCCAAACAATCAGGCTGTTTGATGACTGCTGAGACACAGGCTGACATACACCAAAACTTCCTTAATTGCCATGAGGTAGGCTGCCAATGGTGAGGCCTTTCATTTGCTGAACCTAATGAGATGTTATCATGGGCTCAACACACTCTGACACCATGCTGTCAGTTTATCCCTGTAATCCGCCACCATGGACATCTTGTCCGCCAGGCGCCAGCATTCACACTCACAGGAACCCTCATAGACATTGCCGTGTTCTTTCTGCAGGCCAACTGGGCAGATGACTAGGGGACCATACTGGATGGGACAGTGTGGAAAAATGTGTAATATTTGTAATATATTCTTTATAGAAGGGCTGTTAGAAATTCTGTATATAGCCCTACAGAATAAAACAGCCAGTGCACAGTACACATGGGCTTTGCTGCTTAACTGCAGACAGGAAACAGGAACTTTAGTATCAGAGAAAAGACATAGAGTTCTATCATAAATGCAACAACAAATTTATAAACACTGCCATCTACTGGCTGATGTAGTTGTTGCACAAAATACAAATAAACACTGTATTCCAACAGGGGCGTGTCACATGACACCGAATATTCTACTATTAATAATAATACAAAACAAAAGATCAATTGTATTCTTATGGGAGATATTGGCTTTAGAAATCTATTTCAGTTGCCTGTGAATGAAAGTCATGGCAAGAGTCATTACATGTCAAGGGACCTCTCACAACCAATCCCGAGGATGTGGTGCAGGCTGGGACATTTCTGCAAAGCTGGAACCATAACTACATTCTCTGCAAGTAAATGAATTCCTTCTATGCTTCATCTTTCTACCCATTCATCTATAAAGCTAGTCATATTGCTGCAAGATGATGTCTCAAAAATTCCCAATAAACCAATAGACAAATATTGATGATAGATAGATAGATAGATAGATAGATAGATAGATAGATAGATAGATAGATAGATAGATAGATAGATAGATAGATAGATAGATAGATAGATAGATAGATAGATAGAGATCTAGTGAATATATAAATCTATCTATCCGTTTATGAGATGTCACCTTGTAGTATTATGACTCGATGGATTAGGATACTTGGCTATGCACTAGATATCTATCTACTTAACAAAAGCACTGTGCAAGCTGTTCCACTATATAAATCCTGTATAATAATATATCTATCTACAGTGCCTTGAAAAAGTATTCACACCCCTTGAAATGTTCCACATTTTGTCATGTTACAACCAAAAACATAAATGTATTTTATTGGGATTTTATGTGATAGACCAACACAAAGTGGCACATAATTGAAGTGGAAGGAAAATGATAAATGATTTTCCAAATTTTTTACAAATAAATATGTGAAAAATGTGGGGGGCATTTGTATGGGGCTCCCCTGAGTCAATACTTTGTAGAACCTCCTTTCTTTGCAATTACAGCTGCGAGTCTTTGTGGGAATGTCTCTACCAGCTTTCCACATCTAGAGAGTGACATTTTTGCCCATTCTTCTTTGCAAAATAGCTCAAACTCTGTCAGATTGGATGGAGAGCATCTGTGAACAGCAATTTTCAAGTCTTGCCACAGATTCTCAATTGGATTTAGGTCTGGACTTTGACTGGGCCATTCTAACACATGAATATGCTTTGATCGAAACCATTCCATTGTAGCTCTGGCTGTATGTTTAGGGTCGTTGTCCTGCTGGAAGATGAACCTCCGCCCCAGTCTCAAGTCTTTTGCAGACTCTTAACAGGTTTTCTTCTAAGATTTCCCTGTATTTGGCTCCATCCATCTTCCCATCAACTCTGACCAGCTTCCCTGTCCCTGCTGAAGAAAAGCATCCCCACAACATGATGCTGCCACCACCATGTTTCACGGTGGGGATGGTGTGTTCAGGGTGATGTGCAGTGTTAGATTTCCACCACACATAGTGCTTTGCTTTTAGGCCAAAAATGTTGGTCTCATCTGATCAGAGCACCTTCTTTCACATGTTTGTTGTGTCACCCACATGGTTTCTCACAAACTGCAAACGGGGCTTCTTATGGCTTTCTTTCAACAATGACTTTCTTCTTGCCACTCTTCCTTAAAGACCAGATTTGTGGAGCCTAATGCCCCACACACACGGTCGGACTTTCCGACGTAAAATGTGCAATCGGAGCTTTTTGTCGGAAATTTCGGCCGCGTTAAGGCTCCATCAGACAGTTTCCATCGAAATTTCCGATCTGGTTCTCAAATTTTCCGACAACAAAATCCGTTCGCGCAAATTCCGTTCATGTGTACACAATTCCGACGCACAAAGTGCCATGCATGCTCGGAATCAAGCAGAAGAGCAGCACTGGCTATTGAACTTCATTTTTCTCGGCTCATCGTACGTGTTGTACGTCACCGCGTTCTTGATGTTCGGGAATTTCCGACCAACTTTGTGTGACCGTGTGTATGCAAGACAAATTTGAGCCAACATCCGTCGGAAAAAATCCATGGCCTAATAGTTGTCCTGTGGACAGGTTCTCCCACCTGAGCTGTGGATCTCTGCAGCTCCTCCAGAGTTACCATGGGCTTCTTGGCTGCTTTTCTGATTAATGCTCTCCTTGCCCGGCCTGTCAGTTTAGGTGGACGGCCATGTCTTGGTAGGTTTGCAGTTGTGCCATACTCTTTCCATTTTCGGATGATGGATTGAACAGTGCTCCGTGAGATGTTCAAAGCTTGGGATATTTTTTTTATAACCTAACCCTGCTTTATACTTCTCCACAACTTTATCCCTGACCTATCTGGTATGTTCCTTGGCCTTCATGATGCTGTTTGTTCACTAAGGTTCTCTAACAAACCTCTGAGGGCTTCACAGAACAGCTGTATTTATACTAAGATTAAATTACGCACAGGTGGACTGTATTTACTAATTAGGTGACTTCTGAAGGCAATTGGTTCCACTAGATTTTAGTTAGGGGTATCAGAGTAAAGGGGGCTGAATACAAATGCACGCCACACTTTTCACATATTTATTTGTAAAAAATTTGGAAGATCATTTATCATTTTCCTTCCACGTCACAATTATGTGCCACTTTGTGTTGGTCTAAAATCCTAATAAAAACATTTATGTTTTTGGCTGTAACATGAAAAAATGTGGAAAATTTCAAGGGGTATGAATACTTTTTTCAAGGCGCTCTATCTATCTATCTATCTATCTATCTATCTATCTATCTATCTATCTATCTATCTATCTATCTATCTATCTATCTATCTATCATCTCTCTCTCTCTCTGCATCTATCTATTGAAGTAGGTTGACCAAAAATGATACTCAATCCATCAAAGCTTGAGAGATGCTCGTATGTACAGTAAGCTGACGCATTTTGCAGACTTCTTGTCTTCTTCTTCTGGGCAGCTCAACATGCATCTATATCAATATTTAAATTACAAAAAAATAGCATTAGTATAAATTACATGTACATCATGAATATCCATGCTATCGCTATCCACGTGTTACCTCCCCTACCTCTTCCTCTTTGTCTTCTCTATGCTTTTTTTTCTCTCTCTTCTTTCCCTTTTTCTTTCTTTTTTTCTTCCTTTTTTCTTTCTATGTCACTTATTACCTAATGTGGATATAGTCAATTTTATGTCTCTACATCTATGATGATGTGAGGGATCTTGCTTCTGAATATATATGCTTGGTCCTATAGATAATCATTGGTTTAATACTCTCCTGCCTTGGATACGATCCGATGCCCACCAGACCGTTGCGGTGACTCTGAAATCACCGTTTAATTACCGAATGAGGGTCTGTTCACTCTATTTTGATGATGCAGTCGGTACAGAGTTAATGTCATAGAATTTGGTGAGCACTGATATTATTGTTAAACAATTATTAGTATTATTATTGTTAAACAATATATATATTATATATATATATATATATATATATATATATATATATATATATATATATATATATATATATATATATATATATATATATATAGAGTAAACTCATTGTAATTTATTCTAATGCTTTCTTTTTGTAACTTAAATATTGATATAGATGCATGTTGAGCTGCCCAGAAGAAGCAGACAAGAAGTCTGCGAAAAGCGTCAGCTTACTGTGCATACAAGCATCTCTCAGGATTTTATGGATTGAGTATCATTTTTGGTTAACTTTGTATATGGCCTAATGCTACCATCGATTAAATTTGTATATTGTGTATACTTTGTAATAAATTCATATTTTATTATCATCCATTTTGTATGTGCTTACCTCGGAGACAGTGACATACCCGGGAAAGTACCATCACCTCATGGGGGAGTGGTGCTCTCTCTAATTTTGTTTTAACTACATTTTCAGGGATGTGGATATGACAATCTGTCCCTAGAATTGATCCAACAACCTTCTTTTGTAGAAATATCCGGTGAATTGCTAAATACATACAGTATCTATCTCTCTATCTATCCATCCATCTATTCATCAGTCGAGTCATATTACTACAAGGCGACATCTCCTACGATAGATATATATTTACTTATGTTTTTATTTTTTAGATGTAATTATATATTCGGTGTCTATCTATCTATCTATCTATCTATCTATCTATCTATCTATCTATCTATCTATCTATCTATCTATCTTATCTATCTTATCTGTCTATCTGTCTATCTGTCTATCTGTCTATCTGTCTATCTGTCTATCTATTTATCTATCTATCTATCTATCTATCTATCTATCTATCTATCTATCTATCTATCTATCTATCTATCTATCTATCTATCTATCTATCTATCTATCTATCCATCTATTATCTCTGTTTTTTGAGTTATCAGCTTGCAGTAATATGATTATAAGGATAAATTAATAGACAGATAGATATTATTATTATTATTATTATTATTATTATTATACAGGATAGATAGATAGAATAGATAGAAGATAGATAAATAAATAGATAGATAAATAGAAATAGATATTTAGCAAATAGCTATCTATCTATCTATCTATCTATCTATCTATCTATCTATCTATCTATCTATCTATCTATCTATCTATCTATCCTTATAGTCATATTACTGCAAGCTGAAGACTCAAAAAACATTTCCACAGACAGACGTGTATTTGGATCCCCCAGTATCAGGCGTATCAGAAGTAGAAGGGAGGTATTATGGGATGTGTAATCTGTGCCATATGGGGATTATGGGAAACCCATTAGTGTGTATAGATTGTATGTGATGGTGGATGATGGTGGATGCAGCTTGGTAATGATGATTTTGTTGTGTTGCTATCATCCTGCTATATAGAGAATGTCATGTGTATGATATGAAATATGTAGAGGCGCACAGTCTTGATTCAAGACCCCAAATACACTCTTGATTTACTGTATTTATTTATTAATTACAGGTACTTATATAGCACTGTCATTTTATGTAGCACTTTACATTTATTTTACATTCCTACCAGTCCCTGCCCTCAAGGCGCGTACAATCTATCTAAAGTCCCTAACTCACTTTCATACATACACATATTGGGGTCAATTAACCCTCCTTTGGAGTGCAGGAGGAAAGCGGAGTGCCCAGATTTTCATTTCTGGGGTCCCAAAAAGCCAAAGTCAACTGACCTATGAGGGTCCTGGAAGGATTATATATTGACAAACAAATAGCTGAGCGCCACTGGTTTAAGTTTAGGTTTAAAAATCCTATGGCTTATGCTGAACTCCAGACACAAGAGCTTTCATTCAAATCTATTCCTCAATAGCCAAAAATCCACTTTGTGTGCCTTTGCAAACCCAGATATTACCTTGTAAATGTAACAGTGACATCATCACTGGGCTGTACATAGCCTGTGCAGAAAGCATGGCTGTGGGAGGGGCCTGAAGTGGCCACCAGGGTAGAATTGCCTTTAAATCATTGGTGTCAGTAAGATAGAGGCCCCCAGGAAAAAAAGAGCCCCTCCAAATCATTTATGCCAGTAATATAGAGGCCCCCCAGAAAAAAAGAGCCCCTCCAAATCATTGATGTCCGTGGGATAGTGGCCTTCAGGAAAGAATAACCCTTTAAATCATTGGTGCCAATAGGATAGTGGCCCCCGGGGGAGAATAGCCCCTCAAATCATTGTTGTCTGTGGGATAATGACCACCAGGGAAGAAAGGAGGTCCACCCCAAAAGCATTGGAATTAGTAGAATAGTATCCCCCTAGGGGGAGATAACCCCAAATTTGTGGTGTCAGTGAGAGAGAGGCCCCCAGGAAAGAAGAGCCCCCCTCAAAATTATTGTTGTTAGTAGATTAGATTATTATTGTGGTGAGTATCCTCTAAAGGAGAATAGCCCCAAATCATTGGTGTCAGTAGAATAGTAACCCCCAAGGGAGAATAGCCCCCAAATCATTGGTGTCAGTGGGAGAATAACCTTCAAGTCATTGGTGCCAGTGGAATAGTATCCTCTAAGGGAGAAAATCCCCCAAAGCATTGGTGTTAGTGGGATAGTATCCTCTAAGGGAGAATATCCCCCAAAGCATTGGTGTCAGTGGGATAGTATCCTCTAAGGGAGAATAGCCCCCAAATCATTGGTGTCAGTGGGATAGTATCCCCCAATAAAGAATAGCCCCCAAATCATTGGTGATTGGTGCCAATGGGATAGTAGCCTTGGTGTCAGTGGGATAGTGGCCCTCAGCAAAGAATAGCCCCTCAAATCATTGGTGTCAGTAACATAGAGGCCCCCAGGAAAAAGGAGACCCTCCAAATCATTGATGTCAGTAATATAGAAGCCCCCAGGAAAAAAGAGAGATCCCCTCCAAATCATTGATATCCGTGGTATGGTGGCCTTCAGGAAAGAATAACCCTTTAAATCATTGGTGCCAATAGGATAGTTGCCCCCCGGGGGAGAATAGCCCCCTCAAACCATTGTTGTCTGTGCGATAGTGACCACCAGGGAAGAAAAGAGGCCCCCCCACACACACACAAAGCATTGGAGTTAGTAGAATAGTATACCCCTAGGGGGAGATAACCCCAAATCGTTGGTGTCAGTGAGAGAGAGGCCCTCAGGAAAGAAGAGCCCCCCTCAAAATTATTGTTGTTAGTAGATTAGATTAATGTTGTGGTGAGTGTCCTCTAAAGGAGAACAGCCCCCAAATCACTGGTGCCAGTAGAATAGTAACCCCCAAGGGAGAATAGCCCCCAAATCATTGGTGTCAGTGGGATAGTATCCCCCAAGGGAGAATAGCCTTCAAATCATTGGTGTCGGTGGGATAGTATCCTCTAAGGGGGAATACCCCCCAAATCATTGTGTCAGTGTCAGTGGGATAGTATCCTCTAAGGGAGAATAGCCCCCAAATCATTGGTGTCAGTAGAATAGTAACCCCCAAGGGAGAATAGCCCCCAAATCATTGGTGTCAGTGGGATAGTATCCCCCAAGGGAGAATAGCCTTCAAATCATTGGTGTCGGTGGGATAGTATCCTCTAAGGGGGAATAGCCCCCAAATCATTGTGTCAGTGTCAGTGGGATAGTATCCTCTAAGGGAGAATAGCCCCCAAATCATTGGTGTCAGTGAGATAGTATCCCCCAATAAAGAATAGCCCCCAAATCTCGTTGGTGATGGGTGTCAATGTGATAGTAGCCTTGGAGTCAGTGGGATAGTGGCCCTCAGCAAAGAATAACCCTTCAAATCATTGGTGTCAGTGGGATAGTGGCCCCAGGGGGAGAATAGCCCCTCAAATCATTGGTGTCTGTGGGATAGTGGCCACCAGGGAAGAAAAGACCCCCCCCCCCCCAAAATCATTGGTGTTAGTAGAATAGTATCTCCCTAGGGAAAGATAACCCCCAAATATTTGGTGTCAGTGATACAGAGGCCCAAGAAAGAAGACCCCCCCCCCTCAAAATGATTGTTGTTAGTAGATTAGTATAATAGCCCCTAAATAATTGGTGTCCGTGGGAAAGTGGCCTTCAGGAAAGAATAACCCTTCAAATCATTGGTGTCAGTGGGGCAGTGTCAACCAAAAAAGAATACCCCCCCCCCCCAAAAAAAAATCATTGGTGTCAGTGAAATAGTTGTCACCAGGGAAGAATAGCCTTCAAATCATTGGTGTTAGTAAGATAGAGCCCCCGACTGGTGTTGGTAAAATTGTATCCCCTAAGGGAAAATAGGATACTAAGGGAAAATAGCCCCCAAATCATTGGTGTCAGTGGGGTAGCATCCCCAAGGGAGAATAGCCCCCAAATCATTGGTGTCAGTGGGATAGTTTTCCCTAAGGGAGAATAGCCCCCAAATCATTGGTGTCAGTGGGATAGTAACCACCACTAAGGAAATGCTGCCTAAATCATTGGTGTCAGTGGGATAGTAACCACCACTAAGGAAATGCTGCCTAAATCCTTGGTGTCAGTGGGATAGTGGCCCTCAGCAAAGAATAACCTTTCAAATCAATAGCCTCTCAAATCATTTGTGTCAGTGGTATCGTGGTGGCCAGGAGAGACTAGCCCCCAAATCATTGGAGTCAGTGGAATAGTATCCTTCAAGGGAGAATAGCCCCCAAATCATTGGTGATTGGTACCTATGGGATAGTAGCTTTGGAGTCAGTGGGATAGTGGCCCTCAGTACAGAATAACCCTTCAAATCATTGGTGTCAGTGGAAGGTGGTCCCCAGGGGCGAATAACCCCCCCCCCCAGATCATTGGTGTCAGTGGGTCAGTGATGACCAAATGAGACTAGCCCCCAAAATCATTGGTGTCTGTGGGATAGAGGCCACTGGGAAAGAACATAGCCCCTCCCCTCAAATCCATTTTGTTGTTGTTAGTAGAATAGTATAATAGCCCCTAAATCATTGGTGTCCATGGGAAAGTTGCCTTCAGGAAAGAATAACCCTTCACATCATTGGTGTCAGTGGGATAGCCACCCCCAGAGTAGAAAAGCCCCTCAAATCATTGGTATCAGTGGGGCGGTGTCAACCAAAAAGGAATAGCCTCTCAAACCATTGGTGTCAGTGGTATAGTGGTGTCTAGGAGAGAATAACCCCCTAAATCATTGGAGTCAGTGGAATAGTATCCCCCAAGGGAGAATAGCCCCTGAACCATTGGTGCTAATGGGATAGTAGCCACCAGGAAAGAATTGTTGCCCAAAACCTTGGTGTCAGTGGGATAGTGGCCTTCAGGAGAGAATAAAGTGAAGTGTTTGATATCAGTAGGATAGCCACTTCCTGGGAAGAATAACCCCCCAGATCATGTCTTGGTGTCAGTGGGACAGTGGCAACGAGAGGAAAAAAGCCCCTCAAATATTTGGTGTCAGTGGAATAGTGGCCAACAGGAGAGAATAACCCCCTAAATCATTGGTGTCAGGGGAATAGTGGCCAACAGGGAAGGATTGCCCCCTAAATCATTGGTGTCAGTGAGATAGAGTCCCCCAGGAAGAAAGAGCCCCCTTCCCCAAAGTCATTGGTACCAGTAGAATAATATCTCCCAGGGGATAATAGCCCCCAAACCATTGGTGTAAGTGGGACGGTGGCCCCCCAGGAAACTATAACCCTTCAAATCCTTGGTGTCAGTGGGATAGTGGCCTTCAGGAGAGAATAACCCTTGAACTCTTTGGTATCCCCCAAAACCATTGGTGTAAGTGGGACAGTGGCCCCCAGGAAACTATAACCCCCCCAGATCATTGGCCCTCAAATAATTGGTGTCGGTGGTATAGCGGCCACCAGGAGAGAATAGCCCCCTAAATCATTGCTGCCAGTGGAATAGTGGTCACCAGGGAAGAATAGTCTTCACATCATTGGCGTCAATGAGACAGAAGTCCCAGGAAAGAAGTCCCCCAAACTCATTGGTGCCAGTGGAATAGTATTTCCCCGGGGAGAATAGCCCCCACATCTTTGGTGGCTCTCAGGTAACAAAAACCCTTCAAACCATTAGTGTCAGTAAGATAGTGATCCCCAGAGAGAATAGCTCCCCCAGATCGTTGGTGTCAGTGGGACAGTGACAACCAAAAGAGAATAGCCCCCAAATTACTGATGTCAGTGATAGTGGCCACCAGGGAAGAATAGCCCCCAGATCTTTGGTGTCAGTGGGACAGTGACAACCAAAAGAGAATAGCCCCTTAAATCATTGGTGTCAGTGGGATAGTGGCTACCAAGGAAGAATAGCTCCCCAGATCTTTGGTGTCAGTGGGACAGTGACAACCAAAAGAGAATAGCCCCTCAAATCACTGGTGTCAGTGGGATAGTGGCCACCATGGATGAATAGCTCCCCAAATCACATGGAAAAATGCTTCATGTTTGTTATTTTTATCTGCAATTTTTAAGGTAACAGTGACAGAGTCTCTAAGAAATCAGAAGCGAAAAATAAAACATACACCTTACACTCTCAACACCGGGCCTTCTCCTGGGACCCTTAGAAGACCGAAGAGCCCAAATCCTGCGAGAATTCCCTCCTGCGTGGCACATACGTATTCTCACAGGATTTGGGGCACTCAGCTTCCCTAGGACCCCAGGGGGAGGCCCAAGGACATCACCCCCACCTGCAGAAAGCAGCCAGAAGGCCGGGCGTAAGGAAAGTATTTTTTCCTTTTTTCTCCCAATTTTCTTTTCTTCATCCCGATGTCTGTGGGATTTCGGGACGGTTGGGTAACTAATAAGCAGACCAGGAATTTTTGTATGAGTGCATTTTAAATGTGTCCTACCCACTGAAAACATGAGTGTATCTACAGTTTTGGTGGCCATGTTTCATACCCATACATAGGGTTTATCCTCCTTGCTCATCAGTCAACATGCTATGTCTGGACTGATCTGTGAATTGGGACCACATGACCTCATTTATTTCTAGCGGTCAGGTGCAGGTACATAAAAAATAATATGCTGACCTCATTTTTGGGCAGCCTGATTGCAGAGGACGGGTCATGCGGTCAGCGCTCCAAGATTCATCAATGCTTTCTGAGGATGAGACTGTCATGGTGCTGGCAAACACCACCCACCTACCTGAGGGTGTGCGGAGAAGAAGTAAACGAAAACAAATGCATTTAAAGCTTTACATTTTTTTTTTACTGTATATGTGTTCTTTAAAACATTTGTTTTAAACAGACATTAGAAATCTAAGTAGCTGATGTGTGTTTATGTTTTAGATGTTTTTTATTTTGATATAATTTTAGTTTTTTTTAATCACCTTGTTTTTTTTTTTTTGTTTTTGTTTTTTTGCTATCCCTTTAGTGTATTATTTATTTATTTATTTTTTATATCATCTTAGTTTTTTTTTTTTTTTTGCTATTGTCTTCGTTTTTTTTTTTTTTTTTTGCTATCAACTTGTGTATATTTTTTGTTTTTTGTTTTTTTTTTTGCTATCCCCTTAGTGTATTATTATTTATTTATTTATATCATCTTAGTTTTTTTGCTATTGTCTTCTTTTTTTTTTTGCTATCAACTTGTGTGTCATCTTAGTTCATATTGCTAACATCTTAATTTTTTCTTTTGCTATTATCATCTTGGACTAAGAGCACTTTCAGACTGGGTTCGCTTCCAAACTGCCAGTAAAACACTGAGCGCATTTGCAGAACTTTTGCAGCAGTTTGGCGTTTATAAGGCGTTTGCTATGCGGTTTTTAAAGGACACGTGACTCAACAACTGCACTGTGGGGCGTTTTCGAGGCGCTTCTCATTCATTTCAATTTGGAGGTGCGCTTTTGGGGTGTTTTTTTTAGCTCCCCAAACATGCTCCACGCAGGATTTACCCCCACCAGTGCACCGCCCCAGTGTGAAAGCATTCTTTGATTTTACAGTAATGGGAAGCAATTTTCTTGAGCTTTTCAGGTGCTTTTTTTAACGCAAAAGCGTTGGAAAAATTCCTCAGGGTGAAAGGGGTCTAAGTGGTGAGCACTTTTTGTGCTATCATCTTAGTTTTTTCTTGCTATCATATTATTGTTTTTATTCTTTTTTTTTTGCTATCATCTTAGTTTTTCTATTTTTGTTATTATTTTAGTGTTTTGTTTTTTGTTTTTTTGTTTTTTGCTATCATCTTAGTTTTTATATTATTGTTATTATTTTAGTGGGTGTTTTTTTGTTTAGTTTTTTGCTATCTTAGTTTTTATATTTTGTTATTATTTTAGTGGGTTTTTTTGTTTAGGTTTTTGCTATCATCTTAGTTTTTCTATTTTTTTTATATTATTTTAGTTGGGGGGGGGGGTTGTTTAGTTTTTTGCTATAATTTTCACTTTTCTATTTTTGTTATTATTTTAGTGTTTTGTTTTTGGCTATCATCTTAGTTTTTCAATTTTTGTTATTATTTTAGTGCTTTTTTCTGCTATCATCTTAGTTATTATTGCTATCATCTTAATTTTTTCTTTTTTTGCTAATATGATCCTTGGAAGCATAGTGGCTAAGCGGTTAGCACTTCTGCCTAGTGGAACTGGGGTCACTGGTTCGCATCCCAACCACAGACACTATCTGCATGGAGTTTGCATGTTCTCCCTGTGCCTGCGTGGGTTTCCTCCGGGTACTCTGGTTTCCTCCCACACTCCAAAAGACATGCTGGCAGGTTAATTGGATCCTCTCTAAACTGGCCCTAGTATGTATGAATGTGAGTTAGGGACCTTAGACTGTAAGCTCCTTTAGGGTAGGGACTGATGTAGATGTACAATATATATGTAAAGTTATAAGTTCCTGTAATAAATCATCTTAGTTTTTTTTCTATCATCTTATTTTATTTTTTCTTAGTTTTTTTCTTGCTATCATATTATTGTTTTTCTTTTTTTGCTGTCATCTTAGTTTTTCTATTTTTTTATTAATATTTTTTTTATTGTACCATTGTCTTAGTTATTATTGCTATCTTAGTTCTTTCTTTTTTTTATTATCATCTTTTTTTTGGGGGGGGGTTGCTTTTTTTTTTTGCTTTTTTTTTTCTATTATATTAGTTTTCTCTTGCTATCATATTATTGTTTTTCTGGGTTTTTTTTTTGCTATCATCTTGGTATTTCTATTTTTATTCATTTATTTTTTTATTTTACTATTGTCTTAGTTATTATTGCTATAATCTTTGTTTTTTCTTGCTACCATATTATTGTTTTTCTTTTTTTTTTGCTATCATCTTGGTTTTTCTAGTTTATTTATTATTTTATTTATTTTATTTTACTATCTTCTTAGTTATTACTGCTATCATCTTAGTTCTTTCTTTTTTTGTTATTATCATCTTTGTTTTTTGGGGGATTTTTTTTTTTTTTTTTGCTACCGTCTTCATTTTTTAAATACATATAATCTTAGGTTTTTTTTTTTTTGCTTTTATCTTATTTTATTTTTTTCATTTTATATTTAATTGGTTTTTTTTGGTTATCATCTTAGTTTAACATGATATTCTTTTACCAAACCCATGCCCTGTGATAATGGTTGTCTATAGGAGTTTTGTTTGTTTTTTTGCTATTGTCTTCATTTTTTTAATACATATAATCTTAGTTTTTTTTGTTGCTGATATCTTATTTTATTTTTTTATTTTATATTTTCTTTTTTATTTATTTTTTGTTATCACCTTAGTTTAACATGATACTCTTTTTCCCAAATCCGCACCCTGCAATTTTTTGTTTTTTTATTGTGAACACAGCTAGTTGATATCTGCAGTAAATGCTGAAAGCTTTCTCTTATACCTATGCATTATTAACACCCACAAGAGGCAAGCAGTCCCTGCATGGAATATGTTATCTTCAGCTGAACACGCGCGTTATGGACGCCGTGTCATAAAGAAGCTTCCCCCCCCCCACCTCCGGCAGATGGACTGAATTTAAAGGGTCCACACCCAGAATTAATAAGACGCAGAACCCTTTTGCTTATCCTTCTAAACCTAAACCCCCCCACCACTACCCCCATACACACACACACACACTCGTGACGGTGACGCCCCGATTTGTCTTAAAGGTCGTTATTTGGTTATTAGCACCAAATGTGCACCTCTGCCGAGCCTCGCCAGACACGGCCATTGTGCCGAGAACAAAAGGGAGAAAATGAAGTGTCTTATTGAATGATACGCAACCGGCAACCTTGAACCTTTTCATGTATGATTGAGCTACAAACAAAATGGAGTCTGCAAGATGGAGATAGGAGTGTGTTTATAGAGACAGCAAAGAATTATGGGGTATACTACTGTTTGGGACTAGAATTGCATTGAGAGGAGTAGGGAATTAAAACAAAAAAAAAAAAAAGGTCTGACTATTTCTTTTGACTGTATGGCATACCCAGTATATAACGCGGGCATCGCAGATCGACAACGACAGATGACATTATCTGCCGCTGAAGCAGCCCCTGCAAGCATAAAAAAGACCCAAATGGAACAGTGAATTTTTTAATTGCCTATATACATCTAGGAAGGGAAAAAGAAGAAGAAGAACAAAAAGAAGATATATATATATATATATATATATAGATCTATATATATTTAGAGATATATATAGATCTATATATATATATATATATATATATCTCTATATATATATCTATATATATAGATATATATATAGAGATATATATATAGAGAGATATATATATCTCTCTATATATATAGATCTATATATAGACAGAGATAGATAGATAGATAGATAGATAGATAGATAGATAGATAGATAGATAGATAGATAGATAGATAGATAGATAGATAGATAGATAGATAGATAGATAGATAGATCTGTATAGATAATTTATATATATTGTAATTTTTTATATATATATTTTCTTTTTCTTGCTACATGTATAGGCGAATGCATGTAAATGCATTTTATTGAAGGATTTTCTATTAAATATTTTTTTTTACCACTAGTGTTTTTTAAATCTTTTTTGACTGAATGTCTACATTCCACAATGTATAGTATAAAATTATATATATATATATATATATATATATATATATATATATATATATATATATATATATATATATATATATATATATATATATATATATATATATATTTATTTATTTATATATTTATATTTATTTTATATATATATTTTTTTTGCTTGCTAGATGTATAGGGAATTTAAAAATGCATTCTATTGAAGGATATTCTATAAAATATTTTTCTTTTTTAACACCAGTGTTTTTTACATATTTTTGGACTGAACATCTACATTCCACATTGTATAATATGAAAATATTTATTTTATTTAATATAATATATATTTTTGTATAGAATGCATGAAAAAAAAAAAAAAAAAAAATATATATATATATATATATATATATATATATAAAAAAAACAAATAAATAAATTAAATAAATAAATAAATATATATAGTATAAAAAAATACATATTTCTATACTATACATTGTGGAATGTACATATTCAGTCAGAAAAGACTGGTAGTAAAAAAAATATTTTATAGTATATCTTTCAATAGAATGCATTTTTAAACCGCCTATACATCTAGCAAGGAAAAAATAATAATAATAATAATAATATATATATATATATATATATATATATATATATATATATATATATATATACATATATATAAACAAATTACAAAAAATAAATATATACATATCTATGTATCTATATATCTATATCTATATCGATATATAGATATATTTATATATGCACAGATTTTTTTTATACTATACATTGTTCAGTCAAAAAATATTTAAGAAACACCGTTGGTAAAAAAAAATGACATAAAAGAAAATAAAAAAAATCCAGGTATGTTAACACCTATTCCGGCAAAGAGAAATCCATACGACCAACTGCACTGCAGTCAAAACAGTGCTGGAATTTTGAGACTTATATTGTTTCGAGGATACATGGTAACATTCTATAGATTTATTGCAGGATACCTGTTTCGCAAAGCGGTATTTTGCATGTGTTAGCCCAAAATAACCTCGACAAATGCAAATGATGTTTTTCTTATTCTTATTTCTCATCAATTACCGAGACTTGCATGCACAGCACAAGTCATGTGAAAACCCCCACACATCACTACCACCACCTATGAATTTTAAACAGCCAAGAAAGAAAAAAAAAAAAAAAAAAATATGGGGATGGTGTAATGTGCTATTTTTTTTTTCCCTTGCGGTAAAATGTCTGCCTATCCATTTGCAGCATAGGAAGTGCCAGCGTTCTGTATATTACATAAAACGTAGACCCCTGCGTACGGAAGGGTGAGCCGTAACCTTCGACATGATTAACGCCGCTGCACGACACAGAGAGGAGGGTACGGGGCTTGGAAGATCGCGCCAGGAATAAAGAGATTGATTTTTAAAATGAAATCGATACCCAAATACCGCAAAGGGACACAGTCACTGCTGCCTGACTGCAGTGGAATATAACACGGATTAACCATTTTATCATGCCACCATTTACATGAAGAAATGTTTATATATAGCCACCGGTGTTTTTTTATTTTTTTTTTTTTTTATTTTAAAGCGTAATATTATGAATATTTAATATAAAATAAATACAAATGTATATTTATAAAGCAAAAAAATAAAAAAAAGCACTGCAGGTGGATGCAATATATATTTTAGCCATTGATTCACCTGCAGAGAACGTTTAGCGAAAGTCACATTTACTGCTTTAAAAATAGTATAAAATTTGGGGCCCAAACACGCTTTTCATGCCCTTTACTGCATCGCACATTAGTGCATCGCAATACCATTCATTTTGACTGCCAAGGCAACATACATGCTTTGTAATGCACCGCAATGAATGCTAACGCACTACTGTGATGCGCTACATTGCCAAAAATGGTGCATGTCCATATTTTTGGATGTTTTGGCGTGAATGAGCTCGTTTAATGCAAGGTGCTAACGCAATGCATCGCGATGCTGAGGCCTGAATGGGCCTTTGAAGATTTTTAATGTTATACCAAGGACTGGCCAGAAGGGGACCACTTTGGCGCAGCTGGTTATTGGTTATTTTTCTAATATACATCAAGATATCTGGGTTACTTGTATATCTTATGGTGATATTAAAAAAATAAATAAATATATAAGTAAATAAATATAAATATATATATATATATATATATATATATATATATATATATATATATATATATATATATATAAATACATATATATATATATATATATAAATACATATATATATATATACTATGTGTATATATATATATATATATATATATATATATATATGTATATAAATATAAATTACCAAAAGTATTGGGAAGCCTGCCTTTACACGCACATGAACTTTAATGGCATCCCAGTCTTAGTTCATAGGGTTCAAGATTGAGTTGGTCCACCCTTTGCAGCTATAACAGTTTCAACTCTTCTGGGAAGGCTGTCAACAAGGTTTAGGAGTGTGTCTATGGGAATGTTTGACCATTCTTCCAGAAGCCCATTTGTGAGGTCAGGCACCGATATTGGACGAGAAGGCCTGGCTCGCAGTCCCCACTCTAATTCATTCCACAGGTGTTCTGTCGGGTTGAGGTCAGGCCTCTGTGTGCAGGCCAGTCAAGTTCCTCCACCCCAAACTCGCTCATCCACACTATATTGCCAAAAGTATTGGGCCACCCCTCCAAATCAAACCATAAGGCGTGGGGTTGTTTTTCAGGGGTTGGGCTTGGCCCCTTAGTTCCAGTAAAGGGAACTCTTAAGGCGTCAGCATACCAAGATATTTTGGACAATTTCATGCTCCCAACTTTGTGGGAACAGTTTGGGGATGGCCCCTTCCTGTTCCAATATGACTGCACACCAGTGCACAAAGCAAGGTCCATAAAGATAGGGTTGAGCAATTTGGGGTGGAGGACCTTAACTGGCCTGCGCAGAGTCCTGACCTCAACTCGATAGAACACCTTTGGGATGAATTAGAGTGGAGACAGTGAGCCAGACCTTCTCGTCCAACATCAGTGCCTGACCTCACAAATGCGCTTCTGGAGGAATGGTCAAAAACCCCATAGACATACTCCTTAACCTTGTGGACAGCCTTCCCAGAAGAGTTGAAGCTGTTATAGCTGCAAAGGGTGGGCCAACTCAATATTGACTTATATAATTATTATTTTTTGTTAGAAACCATTTAGAATACTGTGCCCAATTCTGCAGTCCTCACTTACAAATATATATAAATTTGTGTGTAAGGACTGCAGAACTGGGCACAGTATTCTAAAATAAATATCCAGGGCGGCACAGTGGTGCAGTGGATAGCACTTTTGCCTAGCAGTAAGAAGGGTTGCTGGTTTGAATCCCAACCATGACACTACCTGCCTGGAGTTTGCATGTTCTCCCTGTGCCTGCGTGGGTTTCCTCCGGGTACTCCGGTTTCCTCCCACACTCCAAAGACATGCTGGTAGATCAATTGGATCCTGTCTAAATTGTCCCTAGTATGTATGAATGTGAGTTAGGGACCTTAGATTGTAAGCTCCTTGAGGGTAGGGACTGATGTGAATGTACAATGTATATGTAAAGCGCTGCGTAAATTGACAGCGCTATATAAGTACCTGAAATAAATAAAATAAAATAAAATAAAATTCTGGAGACCCCAATTACAAATAAATATATTGATAAGAGTCCAGGGACTGCCAACAAAAATGGTGCAAGGTCTTAGGCATAAAACATAGTGGGAGGGGTTGACGGAACATAATATGTATACCCTCAAGGAAAGAAGGGAAAGGGGGGGCATGATTGAAAACTTTATAGCTAAGTTATCATCACCCCCCCCCCCCCCCCCCCCAAAAAAAAGCGAGTCACTTTTACTTATCTAAATCCTAGGTTATGTGACATGTGAGGTCCACAGTCTGCTATCTTCTTAACTGCAGAGCAGGTGAGTCCTTCTTCGGGTCCACACATCACTTCCTGGGTGGTATGGACTCTTCTTTTCAGCTTTCCAGCAGTAGGCTCAGGCTCAGGAGGAAAGAAGCCACCAAGAAGCCACCTATCAACATTTGCACAGACCACAACGCTGGATCACCGGGCATCCCTTACACAAACAGCTCCAGCACGGGGCATGAACAATGGACTTTTAGGTGAGTAGAAAGAAACTTTCAAAGGTAGTTAGAAAAAAACAAGAACAACTGAGTACTGTCCCTGATATTTTTTTTTTTTATTCACACTAACATCCAAATTTTTAAGACAAGCTTTTGGGTTGTGCCCCCTTTTTTCAAGGTCCACTTACTTTTCAAATGGAAAGTAAATGAGGAGAAGAGAAGTCCAAATCAATATTTAGTGTGACCACCCTTTACCTTCAAACCAGCATCAGTTCTTCTAGGTAGACTTACACACAGTTTTTGAAGGAACTCGCCAGGTAGGTTGTTCCAAACATCTTGGAGAACTAACCACAGATCTTTTGTGGATGTCGCCTGCTTCAAATCCTTCTGTCTCTGCATGTCATCCCGGACAGACTCCATGATGTTGAGATCAGGGTTCTGTGGGGGCCAAACCATCCTTTCCAGGACTCCTTGTTCTTCTTTACACTGAAGATAGTTCTTATTGACATTGGCTGTATGTTTGGGGTGATTGTCCTGCTGCAGAATACCACCATGCCTCCCTGGTGGTATGGCATATTGGAGAGGTATCTGTCTGTATTTCTCAGCATTGAGGACATCATTGATCCTGACCAAAATCTCCAACTCCATTTCCAGAAATGCAGCCCCAAACTTGCAAGGAACTTCCACTATGCTTCACAGTTCCCTGCAGACACTCATTATTTTACTGTTCTCCAGCCCTTCCCTCGACAAACTGTCTCCTGCTACAGCCAAATATTTCATATTTTGACGCATCAGTCCTAGAGCACCTGCTGCCATCTGTCTGCACCCCAGTTCCTGTGTTTTCATGCATAGTTGAGTTACTTAGCCTTGTATCCACATTGGAGGGATGGCTTTTTGGCTGCAATTCTTCCATGAAGACCACTTCTGCCCAGACTTCAACAGACAGTAGATGGGCGTACTTGGGTCCCACTGGTTTCCACCAGTTCTGTGCTGGCGGCACTGCTGGACATCTTCCGATGTGGAAGGGAAGTGAGCATAATGTGTCTTTCATCTGCTGCGTTAAGTTTCCTTGGCCGGCCACTTCATCTACGCTCCTCAATGTTGTCCGTTTCTTTGTGCTTCTTCAAAAGAGCTTGAACAGCACATCTTGAACCCCCAGTCTGCTCTGAAATCTTTGCCTGGGAGAGACCTTGCTACTGCAGTATAACCCCCTTGTGTCTTGTTGCTGTGCTCAGTCTTGCCATGTGTATGATCTGCGATATGAAACTGTCTGCCACAACCTGTCAGGAACCATGAATCAGACCGAGACAGAAATGCAGTAAAAATCACACAATTTAATAAAATGGTAAAAATGGTATAAACAGAGCAAACGTAGTCAAAACATAGCCAGAGTTCGGTAACCTGGACGGGTAGTCAGAACAAGCCAGAGAAACAGGGGTCCAGAGATCAACGTAGTCGGGTGACACAAACAGGATAAGGAAAGTCAGCCAGGCAAAAGTCTATCACAGGAATACACAGCAGAGGAAGTATGGATATGTTGACCAAGGCAAAGGCACAGGCGATCTGATCCAGGGAGTATATATAACCAGCA
>NC_133327.1:11972182-11977182 GCF_042186555.1 Aquarana catesbeiana
GGGGGGGGGTCTACTTTGGGTGTTTCTCCATAGAATGCAATGCTTTAATGTATAAAAATTCATTGTATTCTGTTAATTTTTTTTGTTTTTTTTATTATAAATAAAGTAGGCTTTTTTTTGGGAGGCGGAGGGGGTCTACTTTGGGTGTTTCTCCATAGAATGCATTGCTTTAATGTATAAAAATTGATCATATTCTGTTAATATTTTTTTGTTTTTTTTATTATAGATAAAGTAGGCTTTTTTTTTGGGGGGGGGGGGGGTCTACTTTGGGTGTTTCTCCATAGAATGCAATGCTTTAAAGTATAAAAATTAATTGTATTCTGTTAATATTTTTTTATTTTATTTATTATAAATAAAGTAGGCTTTTTGGGGGGGGGGGGATCTACTTCGGGTGTTTCTCCATAGAATGCAATGCTGTATAAAATTGAATCGTATTCTGTTAATATTTCTTTTATTTTTTTTATTATAAATAAAGTAGACCTTTTTTGTGGTGGGGTCTACTTTGGGCATTTCTCCATAGAATACAATGCTTTTATATTTGTTAATTTTATTTTTTTTTTCCTGGGGGGGGGGGGGGGATAATGACGATCCCTAATAGCAGGCTTAAATGTACAGCTTATTTGCATTTCCTTGATATCCTACATACCTGGTCGGTCTCTTACACTCTGAAGCACATATCGTGTCCCCTTTACAATGGCAGATGCAGCAGCAACCTCCCCAGGCAAAAATCCATCGCTCTCGCTATTTTTTATTTTTTTTAAGTTGGATTTTCGCTAATTCCAGAAACTAGGTCAGTCTGCCACGTCTCCAAATGTTTTCAGCCATTTTGAGTATCAGCCATTTTGTGCAGATTAAGACCACCACCACTGGATCTGATTAAGAATTAAATTCCTTTATTCTTTTTAAATTACTTTTTTTTTTTTCATTTTTCTTTCTTTCATTTTTTTTTTTTTTTAAGAGGGCTATCGGTCAGTGCGTTAGAAAAAAAAAATCCCTATGCTCAGGGAAATTAAGGTGCCCTTATTATCCGGCTCACCCCATCCTGCACACGCTAGTTTATGCCTAGGTGAGCGAACCCGCCATTTTTAATAACACTTGAAATGCATAGTGGCTAAAAAAAAAAATCCGATATTAGCAGACGTAGGGAGAAAGGGCAGACAAAGGCACACAAAGAAAAAAAAAAAACATACCTATACGTTTAGTTGCCATGATATGGTTGAGGATGTGTTGTAATGTTAATTCCATTGCACCAGTCCTCCCATGCTGGGTTGTATTTTTCTCCAGACGCCTCCTATATATTTAGGTAATTGTAGTTTCGCGGAAGGAAAGAAACATTTTTTTTTTTAACTCACTAGCTTCCAGCTGAAAAGAAGAAGCTGTCAAAATATGTATAGAAACAGGGGTACGACTTTTGATACAATGTGAATTTATAAATTTATTTATCCCTGATATTTTATTTTTTATGAATTATGTAAAAATAAATAAAAAGGTGAATTTATAAATCTATTTATACCTGATATTTTATTTTTAATTAATTATGTAAAAAAAAAAAAAAAGAAAACGAAAAAAAAAATCCATATGTCTATAAACATATATAACTTGACATCGCGCTTTTGTAAGACAACGTAGAGGTGCTGATAGCAACATATTGACGATTAGTTAGCTGTCTCAGTCATTATGTCAGCCTCTCCTTGAAGGGACAGCTTTTGCATTAAGCCTTTCCTTTTTTATCCTGAGTGTGCATTTCTGTAAGCATTATAAATTTAACCTCTGTGACACCCGTCTCCTATATGGAAAAAAAAAAAATTCCCTATGTCTGCTCCAATGAGCACGTGGTGGAGCCCCCCCCCCCCCCCCCCCCCCTCCCAGGAGCCGAAGGGTTAATCTTGATTTATTTGAAGCCGTTTCAAGGATCACCTATCTGATAACTAATGGCGGCCGGGGGTGGGGTGGTGGTTGGGTGGGTGTTGGAAATATAAAAATAAATAAATAAATAAATAAAATACGTAGATACAAATGTAGCTCATAGGTTTTTACATGGTGATACGTCGCTTTTAAAAAAATCACAACATGATCCTCTCATTCACTTTATTGGTTTCCACTGGAGGACAAGAAAAAGTGATTTTTTTTTTTTTAGGTTATAAAGCTTTTTTTTTTTTTAATTACTTGCATATTAAGCAGAATTTTTTTTTTTTTTTTTAACAATAAGAATTTTTTTTTAATATTTTTGCCGGATTGGCCAGAAGCATCCATTTTTTTTATTAATGACTAAAAAATCTTTATTATTAATAGTTTTTATTATTAATAATCTTCGCTATTAATTATTTAAAAGGCAATGAATACGATTGCAATATAACATTACAATTTTCACTGCTGAAAAAAAAAAAAAACCTTCTCCACCTTGTATAATGAATTCAATGGAAGCGTACAGAGAAGGTATAGAAGGTGTCTTGAGAACCTTCAGAAATATATGCCGGTTGGTCTTCCCATGCAAATCCGTATATCTCTTATCTTCAAAACGCATAAGAGATACGGCTGTATCCACACACATACATATTTTAATGTCAATATTTTACACACCCAATTATGTCGCTCCTTGCATGCATTTGCATACAATCTGGACATTAAAAATGTAATCTTTGTCTCTTAAGCCCTTTCTTATAATTATGCACATAATTTATGGGTGGCGTGCTTTTTTTTTTTCCTGGAATTTAAAATTAGTTTAGTTATCCTGATATCCCAGCAATGTTGTTCCCTTTGGACCGAAATGGCCTTTTATTTTTTGAAAATTCTTTTTTATTAAAGTTTGCAATTTTCATACAAAAAAAAAAAAGTTAATACACACAAAATAGGCAACAGTCCAAAAATTATAATCAAACAAAAAATGAAATGACATTTTTGGACTTACGTAGACGTACCAGTAGACGTAAAATAATTTAGATTCAGGTTAAAAAAAAAAAAAAAAAAAATTGGGGGGATCCACATAAGGCTATACCCAAATTCGGTGGGTTCCCTGGAGACTCGCGTGGCGTCAAAAAAAAAAAATTAAAAATATAAATAAAAATCATTTACATTGAGTGTGGGAAACTGTAATATACAAGGTAGATAACCCATGGATATAACACCTTCTGAGCTCCAACAATACTTTCAATCAGCAATACCATGGCTGAAGCTGTAAAAAAATAAAAATAAAAATAAAATAAAACACAAAAACATACAGAAAAAAAAAGGGGGGGGGGGGTCCACATAAGGCTGTTCAGTGGGTTCTCTGGGGACTCTCACTCAGTAAAAAAGGAAATTAAAAAAAAATATATATATATATATCTATATCTAGATATAGATATATATATCTATATCTAGATATAGATATATATATCTATATCTAGATATAGATATATATATCTATATATACAGCTGGGTGTCTGTTCAGTCAAAAAAATGTTTTTAAAAATTTTAAATTGGGGGGATCCTTGACATAAGGCTATACCCAACTTCAGTGGGCTCCCTGAGGACTCGCATTCAGTTAAAAAAATATATATATTAAAAAAAAAATGTAAATCATTTACATTGAGCATGGGAAACTAAATTATACAAGGTAGATAACCCATGGATATAAAACCTTCTGAGCTCCAACAATACTTTCAATCATGGCTGAAGCTGTAAAAAAAAAAAAAAAAAAAACATACACAAAAAAAAGGGGGGGGGGGGAGTTCACATAAGGCTATTCAGTGGGTTCTCTGGGGACTCTCAGTAAAAAAAAAAAAAAAATCTATCCCTCTCCCTATATATATATATATATATATATATAGATAGATAGATAGATAGATAGATAGATAGATAGATAGATAGATAGATAGATAGATAGATAGATAGATAGATAGATATATCTATATAGATATATAGATCTATATAGATCTAAATAGATATATATACAGCTGGGTGTCTGTTCAGTCAAAAAAAAATTATAAAAAAATGTTAAATTGGGGGGAATCCTTCACATAAGGCTATACCCAAATTCAGTGGGCTCCCTGAGGACTCGCATTCAGTTAAAAAAATATATATTCAAAAAATATTAAATATTAATAAAATAAAATATATTAAAAAAAAGTAAATAACCCATGGATATAACACCTTCTGAGCTCCAACAACCCTTTCAATCAGTGATACCATGGCTGAAGCTGTAAAACCAACACCAGCTGTACCCCAACATTTCATATTCCTTATATGTGCCTGGTGTACCATGTGCTTGTCTGATAAAGTATCCTGTTCTCTTGATTTCCTATTAAAAACTGACCACACTAAGCAGGAGAACACAGTGTGGTCAGTTCCCTAGCTGTGCTGGGAACTCAGCCTGCTCTCCTCCAATAATCAGGCTTGTCCTGAAACCCCCACCCCCCTCTGCACTTCCATTCACTGGGAAGCTCAGTGTGCTGCTGCTTCTCCTCCCCCCAGCTCTTATGCAGCTGAGAACAGAGGGAATGTCATCACTTATAAAAAAAGGGAAAAAAAGGTATTTAGAATGTTTATTTCATACCTATACAAAAATAGTTTTGCCTTTCATTTCTATTTTTAACTGAATAGGTTGTTTTACAAGGTGATCGTTTACAAACACTTCAAAGCTGTACATAAATTTGGTGTGTTTTTTGGGAACTTGCGTTCAGTAAAAAATATAATACTAATAATTATATATAGATATCTATATCGATATATATAGATATATATATATATACACAGGTATGTAAGTTACTTTAAAAGGAAAAAAAAAGGTAATTACTTTTAAAAAAAGAAAAAATATATAGATATTTATAGATATATACATACACATACAGTATCTCACAAAAGTGAGTACACCCCTCACATTTTTTAAAATATTTTATTCTATCTTTTCATGTGACAACACTGAAGAAATGGCACTTTTCTACAATGTAAAGTAGTGAGTGTACAGCTTGTATAACAGTGTAAATTTGCTGTCCCCTCAAAATAACTCAACACACAGCCAT
>NC_133327.1:11982182-12004682 GCF_042186555.1 Aquarana catesbeiana
ACCAGTTTTTGCTGCAACATTCACCTTCAGTCCAGAGGTCCCCCCCCCCGCAGTACATTTCTTTTCCACTAGATGTCCTCACTCTGATGTGATCCTGATGGACCTGCTCCCAGCCTGTGACTGGACAGTGAAATGAGAAGCAGCGCAGTGATGGCCTCACCTCCCCGTCACTCAGCTCCCATCTATCAGCATGCTACTTCATTGGCTAAGCCCTGCTGTACAGGGACACCCACAGGTCTTGTCCCTCCTCCCCAGCCTGTGATTGGACAGTGAAAGAAGAAGAAGCCAACTGATGATCTTATCTCGCCGTCAGTTTGCTCTTTCCTCCTATCAGCATGTTCCTTGTACTGCAGCACATCTGATTGGCTCTTTGTGCTGCTTCCTCCCTCTTCCAGGCTGAGCTCTGCTGTACAGGGGCACTTACAGGTCTTGTCCCTCCTCCCACCAGCCTGTGATTGGACAGTAAAAGGAGAAGCAGCAGACTGATGATCTTGTCCCTCTGTCGCTCTGCGCTGTATTTATGAATACGTTCTTAAACGGCATTTTATCAACACAAAAAGTATAAGTAGCTAAATTTGACATGATTCGTGCAATGGCTCAGACTGGGGGAGGAAGAAAATGCAGAAAGAGCCAATCAGATGTGCTGCAGCACGCCCATAGGGGCAAAGAGCAGAGTGACATAGAGGTGAGCTCATCGGTTAGCTGTTGCTCCTCTCACTGTCCAATCACAGGCTGGGGGAGGGACCAGACCTGTAAGTGTTACTGAACTGCAGCAGAAATGAATTAAAAAAAACAAAAAAAAAACAGGCCTTCTGCTCTACAAGACAGGACTGTGCAGTGTAAATGGAAATCTCAGGTCTGGATGGATAGAAATACAGGCAAGTAACATGCCTTCCTTATACAGTATATACAGTATATGGTATATTGGGTATTTAGCTATTTGCCAGGGGTTAAGCTATAACATGTTCAGGCTTATTAGAGGTTTTGATTAAGGGGTTTACATATATGTTGAATTGTGTACGTTTGTTGCTATATGTGTTTTAAAATGTAAAGTTTGTATCAATATGTAACTAAAAAAAAAAAGCTAAAGCTTTAATGGTTCTTTCGTTTTCAGCTGGCCAATAGAACAGTCTGCTTTATTATTTTTTTAGAGATATAGCCATTGAGGAAAATTTATAAAATCTGAGAAGCTCACCCATGTAAGTTGTTTTCTTTTCTTTTTTTTTTTTATCATTAAAGTGTTTTTATTGAAATTTCCATACAAATAACAGAAAAATAAAAGTCAGCGTTTCCTATCGCCTTAATGGTGATGTATTTGAAGGTTGCCCCCAATATCCAAGATGGGGCCCTGGAGAAGTTGGGTCTATGACCAGTCCCAGAACTGCCCAACTGGGTGATACATTCCCTAATGATGGACCCAATGAAAAAAAATGGGTGATAAATTCCCTAATGATAGACCCAATGATGGAACTGGGTGATAAACTCCCTAATGATAGACCCAATTAAAAAAACTGGGTGATAAACTCCCCAGTGCTATAACTGGACAATAAACCCCCAGTGATAGACCCAGTGATGGAACTGGATGATAAACTCAGAATGATAGACCCAATGATAGAACAGGATGAAAACTCCCAGTGATAGACCCAGTGATAGAACAGGATCATAAACTCCTCAGTGATAGACCCAGCGATGGGATTAGAAGATAAACTCCGAATGATAGACCCAATGATAGAACTGGGTGATAAACTCCCTAATGATAGACCCCATGATGGAACTGGGTGATAAACCCCCTAAGAATAGACCCATTGATGGAACTGGGCGATAACTCCCTAATAATAGACACAATAATGGAACTGGGTGTGGGTGATAATCCTCCTAATGATAGACCCAATGATGGAACTGGGTGGTAAACCCCTAATGATAGACCCAATGATGGAACTGGGTGATAAACTCCCTAATGATAGACCCAATGATGAAACTGGGTGATAACTCCCTAATGATAGACCCAATGATGGAACTGGGTGATAAACCCCCCTAAGGATAGACCCATTGATGAAACTGGGTGATAACTCCCTAATGATAGACCCAATAATGGAACTGCATGATTAACCCCCTAATGATAGACCCAATGATGGAACTGGATGATGACTCCCTAATTATAGACCCAATGATGCAACTGGGTGATAAACCCCCTAATGATAGACCCAATGATGGAAATGGGTGATAAACTCCCTAATGATAAACTTAATCATGGAACTGGGTGATAACTCCCTAATGATAGACCCAATGATGGAACTGGGTGATAAACCTCCCTAATAATAGACCCAATGATGGAACTGGGTGATAAACCCCCCTAATAATAGACCCAATGATGGAACTGGGTGATAACTCCCTAATTATAGACCCAATGATGGAACTGGGTAATAACTCTCTAATGATGGACCCAGTGATGGAACTAGGTGATAAACCCGCTAATGATAGAACCAATGATGAAACTGTGTGATAATCACATTAATGATAGACTCAATGATGAAACTGGGTGGTAAACCTCGTAATGATAGACCCAATGATGGAACTGGGCGATAAACCCCCTAATGTTAGACCCAATGATGGAACTGGGTGATAAACTCCCTAAAGATAGACCCAATGATGGAACTGGGTAGCAAACTCCCAAATGATAGAACTGGACAAGAAACCCTCAGTGAAAGACCCAATGATAGAACTGGACAATAAACCAACAGTGATAGACCCAGTGATGGAACTGGATGATAAACTCAGAATGATAGACCCAATGATAGAACAGGATGATAAACCCCCAGTGATAGACCCAACAATAAAACTGGGTGATAAGCTCCCTAAAGATCGACTCAATGATGGGACTGGGTGATAACTCCCTAATAATCGACCCAATGATGGAACTGGGTGATAACTCCCTAATTATAGACCCAATGAGGGAACTGGGTGATAAACCCCCCTAATAACAGACCCAATGATGGATCTGGGTGATAAACCCCCCTAATAATAGACCCAATGATAGAACTGGGTGATAACTCCCTAATTATAGACCCAATGATGGAACTGGGTAATAACTCTCTAATAATGAACCCAGTGATGGCAGGGCCGTCTTTAATTTTGATTGGGCCCTGGGCAAACATTTTCTTGGGGCCCCACCCCTCCATTCTGAGACATACAAAAAATAGCAGGTAGACTCAAAATCAGTTTACTGCAGCAGATCACGCAGCAATTGCAATTGTTTGCCAGAGGTTACAGCCTATCCTTACTGCTCACTGGCTGGTTTCTAGAGGTTACAACACATAATTTCTGCTTGCCGATTGGTTGCTAGAGGTTAATGTACATTATTAGCCCTCACTTGGTTGCTAGGGGTTACAGTACATCATTATCACTTACTGATTGGTTGCTAGAGATTAAAGCAGATCACTACTGTTCGCTGATTGGTTGCTAGAGGTTAATGCACATCATTACCTCTCACTGAGCAGTGGAGCAATCCCAAATAATTGAGCAAGTAAAGGGGCACATTAATACACATATTACAGGAGAGTGTCAGAGAGTGCAGACATACTGCAGGAGACAATCAGAGACTGTGGACATACTGCAGGAGACAATCAGAGACTGCGGACATACTGCAGGAGATTACCAGAGACTGCGGACTTACTGCAGGAGATTACCAGAGACTGCGGACATACTGCAGGAGATTACCAGATACTGCGGACATACTGCAGGAGACAATCAGAGACTGTGGACATACTGCAGGAGACAATCAGAGACTGCGGACATACTGAAGGAGACAATCAGAGACTGTGGACATACTGCAGGAGACAATCAGAGACTGCAAACATACTGCAGGAGATTACCAGAGACTGCGGACATACTGCAGGAGATTACCAGAGACTGCGGACATACTGCAGGAGATTACCAGAGACTGCGGACATACTGCAGGAGACAATCAGAGACTGTGGACATACTGCAGGAGACAATCAGAGACTGTGGACATACTGCAGGAGACAATCAGAGACTGCGGACATACTGCAGGAGATTACCAGAGACTGCGGACATACTGCAGGAGACAATCAGAGACTGCGAACATACTGCAGGAGATTACCAGAGACTGCGGACATACTGCAGGAGATTACCAGAGACTGCGGACATACTGCAGGAGATTACCAGAGACTGCGGACATACTGCAGGAGACAATCAGAGACTGCGGACATACTGCAGGAGATTACCAGAGACTGCGGACATACTGCAGGAGACAATCAGAGACTGTGGACATACTGCAGGAGACAATCAGAGACTGTGGACATACTGCAGGAGACAATCAGAGACTGTGGACATACTGCAGGAGACAATCAGAGACTGTGGACATACTGCAGGAGACAATCAGAGAATGCGGACATACTGCAGGAGATTACCAGAGACTGCGGACATACTGCAGGAGATTACCAGAGACTGTGGACATACTGCAGGAGACAATCAGAGACTGCGGACATACTGCAGGAGATTACCAGAGACTGCGGACATACTGCAGGAGACAATCAGAGACTGCGAACATACTGCAGGAGATTACCAGAGACTGCGGACATACTGCAGGAGATTACCAGAGACTGCGGACATACTGCAGGAGACAATCAGAGACTGCGGACATACTGCAGGAGATTACCAGAGACTGCGGACATACTGCAGGAGACAATCAGAGACTGTGGACATACTGCAGGAGACAATCAGAGACTGTGGACATACTGCAGGAGACAATCAGAGACTGCGGACATACTGCAGGAGATTACCAGAGACTGCGGACATACTGCAGGAGACAATCAGAGACTGTGGACATACTGCAGGAGACAATCAGAGACTGTGGACATACTGCAGGAGATTACCAGAGACTGCGGACATACTGCAGGAGACAATCAGAGACTGTGGACATACTGCAGGAGACAATCAGAGACTGTAGACATACTGCAGGAGACAATCAGAGACTGTGGACATACTGCAGGAGACAATCAGAGACTGTGGACATACTGCAGGAGATTACCAGAGACTGCGGACATACTGCAGGAGACAATCAGAGACTGCGAACATACTGCAGGAGATTACCAGAGACTGCGGACATACTGCAGGAGATTACCAGAGACTGCGGACATACTGCAGGAGATTACCAGAGACTGCGGACATATTGCAGGAGATTACCAGAGACTGCGGACATACTGCAGGAGATTACCAGAGACTGCGGACATACTGCAGGAGACAATTAAAGACTGCAGACATACTGCAGGAGACAATCAGAAACTGCGGATATACTGCAGGAGACAATCAGAGACTGCGGACATACTGCAGGAGACAATCAGAGACTGTGGACATACTGCAGGAGATTACCAGAGACTGCGGACATACTGCAGGAGATTACCAGAGACTGCGGACATACTGCAGGAGATTACCAGAGACTGCGGACATACTGCAGGAGACAATCAGAGACTGCGGACATACTGCAGGAGACAATCAGAGATCGCGGACATACTGCAGGAGATTACCAGAGACTGTGGACATACTGCAGGAGACAATCAGAGATCGCGGACATACTGCAGGAGATTACCAGAGACTGTGGACATACTGCAGGAGATTACCAGAGACTGTGGACATACTGCAGGAGATTACCAGAGACTGCGGACATACTGCAGGAGATTACCAGAGACTGCGGACATACTGCAGGAGACAATCAGAGACTGCGGACATACTGCAGGAGACAATCAGAGACTGCAGACATTATACAGGAGATGGTCAAAGAACTTTCAGCAATGCACAGCTTTACAGTTAAATAACACAGCTCAGGGTTTCAGCAGTCAGGCATTTTATGGGTGTAAGGACATACCTGGCCAGCCAAACTCACTACATACATTCAGGTGTGTGGGCGGGGCTTCCACTCTCTGCTCTCACTACAACAGTTCCACTGATGCTTTGTGTTGGGGGCTGCATCACCTATGAATTGGGGCCCCGATGACAGCTTTGCAGAGCGCACAGAGGATACAGGAGGATGTATTCCCGCGCTAGTCAGCTGAGAGGGGCGGGGCTGGGAGCTCCACTGACGCCGCCCACGTGCAGCCTGTGTACTCGGAATAGAGCGTCTGTAGTGAGAGCCAGTGATCGGAGTGGGAGTGTCATTGGAGCTCCCGGCCCCGCCCCCGGACCTCTGTATTCACCAGCCAGTATAGAGGAGGCGGGGCCGGGAACTCCAATGACACTCCCACTCCGATCACTGGCTCTAACTACAAGCCGTCACGTAGGCGGGGTCAGAGCGTCAGTGGAGCTCCCGGCCCCACCCCCTCTCAGCTGGTTAGCACGGAATACATCCTCCCGTGTCCTCTGCGCACTCTGCAAAGCTGTCATCGGGGCCCCAATTCATGGCTAGCGCGGGCCCCCCAACAAAGATTGGGCCCAGGGCAAGTGCCCCGTTTGCCCTGCGCTAAAGACGGCCCTGAGTGATGGAACTAGGTGATAAACCCGCTAATGATAGAACCAATGATGAAAATGTGTGATAATCACATTAATGATAGACCCGATGATGAAACTGGGTGGTAAACCCTGTAATGATAGACCCAATGATGGAACTGGGTGATAAACCCCCTAATGTTAGACCCAATGATGGAACTGGGTGATAAACTCCCTAAAGATAGACCCAATGATGGAACTGGGTAAAAAACTCCCAGATGATAGAACTGGGCAAGAAACCCTCAGTGAAAGATCCAATGATAGAACTGGACAATAAACCCCCAATGATAGACCCAGTGATGGAACTGGATGATAAACTCAGAATGATAGACCCAATGATAGAACAGGATAATAAACTCCCTAATGATAGACCCAATTATAAAACTGGGTGATAAACTCCCCAGTGATATAACTGGACAATAAACCCGCAGTGATAGACCCAGTGATGGAACTGGATGATAAACTCAGAATGATAGACCCAATGATAGAACAGGATGAAAACTCCCAGTGATAGACCCAGTGATAGAACAGGATCATAAACTCCTCAGTGATAGACCCAGTGATGGGATTAGAAGATAAACTCCGAATGATAGACCCAATGTTAGAACTGGGTGATAAACTCCCTAATGATAGACCCCATGATGGAACTGGGTGATAAACCCCCTAAGAATAGACCCATTGATGGAGCTGGGCGATAACTCCCTAATAATAGATCCAATAATGGAACTGGGTGTGGGTGATAATCCTCCTAATGATAGACCCAATGATGGAACTGGGTGATAAACTCCCTAATGATAGACCCAATGATGAAACTGGGTGATAACTCCCAAATGATAGACCCAATGATGGAACTGGGTGATAAACCCCCCTAATGATAGACCCAATGATGGAACTGGGTGATAACTCCCTAATGATAGACCCAATGTTGGAACTGGGTGATAACTCTCTAATGATAGACCCAATGATGGAAATGGGTAGTAAACCCCCTAATGATAGACCCAACGATAGAACTAGGTGATAAACCCCCTAATGATAGACCCAAAGTTGGAACTGGGTGATAAACCCACTAATGATAGATCCAATGATGGAACTGGGTGGTAAACCCTGTAATAATAGACCCAATGATGGAGCTGGGTGATAAACTCCCTAAAGATAGACCCAATGATGGAACTGGGTAACAAAATCCCAAATGATAGAACTGGACGATAAACCCCCAGTGATAGACCCAATGATAGAACTGGACAGTAAACCTCCAGTGATAGACCCAGTGATGGAACTTGATGTTAAACTCAGAATGATAGACCCAATGATAGAACAGGATGAAAACTCCCAGCGATAGACCCAGTGATAGAACAGGATCATAAATTCCCCAGTGATAGACCCAGTGATGGAATTAGAAGATAATCTCCGAATGATAGACCCAATGATAGAACTGGGTGATAAACTCCCTAATGATAGACCCCATGATGGAACTGGGTGATAAACCTCCTAAGGATAAACCCATTGATGAAACTGGGTGATAACTCCCTAATGATAGACCCAATAATGGAACTGCATGATTAACCCCCTAATGATAGACCCAATGATGGAACTGGATGATAACTCCCTAACTATAGACCCAATGATGCAACTGGGTGATAAACCCCCTAATGATAGACCCAATGAAGGAAATGGGTGATAAACTCCCTAATGATAAACTTAATCATGGAACTGGGTGATAACTCCCTAATTATAGACCCAATGATGGAACTGGGTGATAAACCTCCCTAATAATAGACCCAATGATGGAACTGGGTGATAAACCCCCCTAATTATAGACCCAATGATGGAACTGGGTAATAACTCTCTAATGATGGACCCAGTGATGGAACTAGGTGATAATCCCGCTAATGATAGAACCAATGATGAAACTGTGTGGTAAATTATAATCACATTAATGATAGAATCAATGATGGAACTGGGTGGTAAACCTCGTGATGATAGACCCAATGATGGAACTGGGCGATAAACCCCCTAATGTTAGACCCAATGATGGAACTGGGTGATAAACTCCCTAAAGATAGACCCAATGATGGAACTGGGTAGCAAACTCCCAAATGATAGAGCTGGACAAGAAACCCTCAGTGAAAGACCCAATGATAGAACTGGACAATAAACCAACAGTGATAGACCCAGTGATGGAACTGGATGATAAACTCAGAATGATAGACCCAATATAGAACAGGATGATAAACCCCCAGTGATAGACCCAACAATAAAACTGGGTGATAAGCTCCTTAAGATAGACTCAATGATGGGACTGGGTGATAACTCCCTAATAATTGACCCAATGATGGAACTGGGTGATAACTCCCTAATTATAGACCCAATGATGGAACTGGGTGATAAACCCCCCTAATAACAGACCCAATGATGGAACTGGGTGATAAACCCCCCTAATAATAGACTCAATGATAGAACTGGGTGATAACTCCCTAATTATAGACCCAATGATGGAACTGGGTAATAACTCTTTTATGATGGACCCAGTGATGGAACTAGGTGATAAACCCGCTAATGATAGAACCAATGATGAAACTGTGTGATAATCACATTAATGATAGACCCAATGATGGAACTGGGTGGTAAACCCCGTAATGATAGACCCAATGATGGAACTGGGTGATAAACCCCCTAATGTTAGACCCAATGATGGAACTGAGTGATAAACTCCCTAAAGATAGACCCAATGATGGAACTGGGTAACAAACTCCCAAGTGATGGAACTGGGCAAGAAACCCTCAGTAAAAGATCCAATGATAGAACTGGACAATAAACCCCCAATAATAGACCCAATGATAGAACAGGATGATAAACCCCCAGTGATAGACCCAACGATAAAAAATGGTGGGACTGGGTAATAAACTCCCTACAATACCCACAATAAAGACCCAACAATAAAACTGGGTGATAAGCTCCCTAAAGATAGACTCAATGATGGGACTGGGTGATAACTCCCTAATAATCGACCCAATGATGGAACTGGGTGATAACTCCCTAATAACAGACCCAATGATGGAACTGGGTGATAAACCCCCCTAATAATAGACTCAATGATGGAACTGGATAATACCGCCCTAATTATAGACCCAATGATGGAACTGGATGATAAACCACCTAATGATAGACCCAATGATGGAAATGGGTGATAAACTCCCTAATGATAAACTCAATCATGGAACTGGGTGATAACTCCCTAATTATAGACCCAATGAGGGAACTGGGTGATAAACCCCCCTAATAATAGACCCAATGATGGAACTGGGTGATAAACCCCCCTAATAATAGACCTAATGATGGAACTGGGTGATAACTCCCTAATTATAGACCCAATGATGGAATTTTGTAATAACTCTCTAATGATGGACCCAGTGATGGAACTAGGTGATAAACCCGCTAATGATAGAACCAATGATGAAACTGGATGATAAACTCCATAAAGATAGACCCAATGATGGAACTGGGTAACAAACTCCCAAATTATAGAACTGGACAAGAAACCCTCAGTGAAAGACCCAATGATAGAACTGGACAATAAACCCCCAGTGATAGACCCAGTGATGGAACTGGATGATAAACTCAGAATGATAGACCCAATGATAGAACAGGATGATAAACTGCCAGTGATAGACCCAACAATAAAACTGGGTGATAAGCTCCCTAAAGATAGACTCAATGATGGGACTGGGTGATAACTCCCTAATAATCGACCCAATTATGGAACTGGATGATAACTCCCTAATTATAGACCCAATGATGGAACTGGGTGATAAACCCCCCCTAATAATAGACCCAATGATGGAACTGGGTGATAAACCCCCCTAATAATAGACCCAATGATAGAACTGGGTGATAACTCCCTAATTATAGACCCAATGATGGAACTGGGTAATAACTCTCTAATGATGGACCCAGTGATGGAACTAGGTGATAAACCCGCTAATGATAGAACCAATGATGAAACTGTGTGATAATCACATTAATGATAGACCCAATGATGGAACTGGGTGTTAAACCCCGTAATGATAGACCCAATGATGGAACTGGGTGATAAACCCCCTAATGTTAGACCCAATGATGGAACTGGGTGATAAACTCCCTAAAGATAGACCCAATGATAGAACTGGGTAACAAACTCCCAACTTATAGAACTGGACAAGAAACCCTCAGTGAAAGACCCAATGATAAAACTGGGTAATAAACCCCCTAATGATAGACCCAATGATGGATGGAACTGGGTGAAAAAAAAATAATTATAGACCTAATGATGGAACTGGGTGATAAACCCCCTAATGATTGACCCAATGATAGAACTGGGTGATAAACCCCCTAGTCATAGACCCAATGATGGAACTAGGTGATAAACCCCCTATGATAGACCCAATGATAAAGCTGGATAATAAACTCCACAATGATAGAACTGGACAATAAACTCCCAGTGATAGACCCAGTGATGGAACTAGATGATAAACTCAGATTGATAGACCCAATGATAGAACAGGATGATTAACTCCCAATGAAAGACCCAATGATAGAACAGGATCATAAACTCCCCAGTGACAGACCCAGTGATGGAAGTAAATGATAAACTCCAAGTGATAGAACTGGATGATAGACTTCCTAGTGATAGACCCAATGATAGAACATTATGATAAACTCCCAGTGATTGACCCAATGATAGAACAGGGTGATAAACTCCCAGTGATAGAACCAATGGTAGAACAGGATGATAAACTTCCCAGTGATAGACCCTATTATAGAACAGGATGATAAACTACCAGTGATAGACCCAATGATAGAACATGATGATAAACTCCCATTAATAGACCCAATGATAGAAAAGGATATAAACTCCCCAGTGATAGACCCAGTGATAGAACTGGATGATAAACTCCCAGTGATAGACCCAGTGATAGAACAGGATGATAAACTCCCAGTGATAGACCCAATGATAGAACAGGATGATATACTCCCAGTGATAGACCCAAAGATAGAACAGGATGACAAAATCCCAGTGATAGACCCAATGATAGCACAGGGTGATAAACTCCCAGTGATAGAACCAATGATAAAAAAACGATATGAATGAATGATTTGTAAAGCGCTGCAAATGCGAACTGAATCGCCTCAAGGCGCTAAATGCGTTTAGTGTTGAACAGCTTCTTAAAAGAGGAAGGTTTTAAGTTTTTTCCTGAAGGCCAGTTTTCTTCCATGCGGATGTGAGTCGGAAGAGTATTCCATAGCCGAGGTCCCTGGACTGCGAATCTGCATTCTCCCCTTGCTTTGTAGCGGTATTTGGGAATGAGGAGGAGGTTTTGGTTGGATGATCGCAAATTGCGATTGGGTGTGTAGTGTTTTATTCTCTCTCGGAGGTATTGAGGCGCGTTACCTTGTATGCATTTGTGGGTGAGGCAGAGCGTCTTGAATGTGATCCGATTCTTTACCGTTAGCCAATGTAGGCTCCTCAGGGATGGGGACATGGACTCCCAGGGTTTTTTTCCTTTTATCAGTCTTGCCGCCACGTTTTGAATGGCCTGTAGGCGCGCAAGCTGATATTGGGGTAAGCCCATGTAGAGTGAGTTTGCGTAGTCAAGCCGGGAATTGATGATTGTTCCAACTACTGCTGCTTTGTTCTTTTCTGGGATAAAGGGAATGAGTCTGCGTAGCAGGCGGAGGAGATGGTGAGAACCGCTAACTACTGAACCTATTTGTGCATCCATTGTCATTTCTGAGTCAAAGATAACTCCCAGACTCTTGGCTTTGGTGCTCGGAGAGATGGTCTGTCCGAGGATGGTGGGAGGTATCCATGGAGTCTTGGATTTGGGATTTTGGTTAGCGTGTAGGAGGAGAAGTTCTGTTTTTGACCCGTTGAGTTTGAGGGAACTAATGGTCGTCCAGTCATCTATCAAAGTGAGACACTTCTCTAGTTGTTGATGGTGGTCTTTTTGTCCGGTGATGCAAAAGTAGATTTGGGTATCGTCAGCGTATGAGTGGAAGCAGAGGTCTGATTTTTTGATGATTTTGAGGAGTGGGCGGATGTAGATGTTGAATAGCACTGGTGACAAGGCTGAACCCTGGGGGACTCCACAGGAAATTGTCTGGCTGTCAGAGGTGAATGCTCCCAGTTTCACTGTCTGCGAGCGATTCTCTAAGAAGGATGCAAACCATTTTAGACTCGAATCTGTGGCTCCTGCAACTTCTGTAAGGCGGACAAGTAGAGTATTGTGGTCCACTGTATCAAATGCTGCACTAAGGTCTAGCAGTATCAGGAGACATGATTCTCCGTCATCTGCTGCTTTGAGGGCATCATCCCATATTTTTAGAAGTGCCGTTTCTGTGCCATGGCCTGGGCGGAAGCCTGATTGTAGAGTGTCCAGAAGTTGATGTGTGTCCAGGTGGCGTTGTAACTGTTGTACTACTGCTTTCTCCATAATCTTGGAGATGGTGCTAAGGCTTGTTATCTGTCTGCGGTGGTTAGGGTCCTTAGGGTCGAGATTGGGTTTCTTTAGCAGGGGTTTGACGGTGCCTTGCTTAAGGGAGGTTGGCACAATCCCTTCTTTGAACGACTGATTTATGAGGTGTGTTATAGTGGGAGCCAGGATATTGGAGCATTCTTTCGGGAGTTTCGTGGGAATGATGTCATTTGGTGATGTGCTGTCTCGAAGGCTTCTCATAATGGTTTTAGTCGTGTCAGTGGTGATCGGTGTCAAGGAAAAAGTCCGGCGGTTGTGTGATGTTCGTGTTGATGTCCTCTTTTTGCTTTGGTTGGGTGAGGTTGGTTGTTTCTTTCTGTTGGATTGATTTCCGGATGTTGTCGATTTTGTCGATGAAGAAATTTGATAACTCATTGCAGAAATCTTGAGTATCATATAAACTCCCCAGTGATAGACCCAATGATAGAACTTGATGATAAACTCCCAGTAATAGACCCAATGATAGAACAGGGTGATAAACTTCCAGTGATAGACCCAATAATAGAACAGGATGATAAACTCCCAGTGATAGACCCAATGATAGAACAGGATGACAAAATCCCAGTGATAGACCCAATGATAGAACAGGGTGATAAACTCCCAGTGATAGAACCAATGATAGAAAAGGATATAAACTCCCCAGTGATAGAACTGGATGATAAACTCCCAGTTATAGACCCAATGATAGAACAGAATGATAAACTCCCCAAAGAGGGAACCAGTGATAGGACAGGATGACAAACTCCCCCAATGATAGACCCAGTGAAAGAAACTGGATGAGAAAATTCCCAATAGAGATGGGCCGAACACCCCCTGTTCGGTTCGCACCAGAACTCCCGAACAGAGAAAAAGTTCTGGCCCGAATAACAAACCCTATTAAAGTCTATGGGACCCGAACTTGAAAATTCCCCATTTTGAAGGCTTATATGCAAGTAATTGGCCATAAAAGGGGTATGGGGGCCTGGGTACTGCCCTGGGGGACATGTATCAATGCAAACATTTATTTTTTTAAAAGATAGTTTTTACAGGACCAGTGATTTTAATGATGCTTAAAGTGCAATAATAAAAATGAAAAATTCCTTTAAATATAGTGCCTGGGGGTCCCCTTAGTCTGCCTGTAACATGGTGCATCTGTAGCATGTATAGAACCTGCTGCAGTAAAAATGAACAATACCATTGCAGCAATAGAAAAATCTGGTATCTGGGTCTGGTATGGTTTTTAAGGGGAACCCCATGCCAAAATGTAAAAAAAAACTGCATGCCCCCCCAAACCATACCAGGCCACATGTCCTTAACATGGGGGGTTGGTGCTTTGGGGCACGCGGGCTCCCCCCACCTCAAAGCACCTTGTCCCGCGGAAGTGGCAGCGTTGTGATTGACCATGGTTCTACATGGGGAAACCGTTTTTTTTATTTTTTTAATAAAGGAATTGTCAAAAATTGTCTGTATTTTAATTACTTATTGACACTTTTTTGGTGAATGGGTAGGGTACTATCTACCCCATACTCATTCACATGGGGGGGCCGCCTAAGGGGCTTCCAGAGTCCGATAAGCCCCCTGCCCGTAGACCTCCACAACCACAGTCCAGGGTTGTGGGGATGGGGCCCTTGACTCCATCAACATGGGAACAAGATGCTTTGGGGTGGGGGGCAGAAGGGGGCTCGCTTGTCCCCCCCCCCTTTTTCTGGCCTGCCAGGTTGCATGCTTCGATAAGGGCCTGGTATGGATTTTTGGGGGATCTCACACCTTTTTTTTAAATTTTGGAGTGGAGTTACCCTTAAAATCCATACTAGACCAGAAGGGCTTGGTAATGACTGGGAGGAACCCCCAGGCCGTTTTTGTTTTTTTTTTACTTTTTAATTGCAGGCAATGGTTTTTTTTTTGTTTTTTTTTATTCAGCTGTCAGCAGGGAAGCTCATTGAAAGCTGATGACTCATCGGTGTTGTTAACAATGCCGCGGCCGGCTTCCTGGCCCACTCCTTAACAACCAGCTATGCACTGCGCACTGATTGGGCAAAGCTTTGCCCAATCAGGGCTCAGAATGCTCTGTACAGCACGCAGTGCATTGCAGGACATTTGGCAGGGCGGACACCCGCCGAACGCTTTGCAAATTCAGGTGTTCCCCGAACGGGCGAACAGGCGATGTTCAGGCCAAACTTTTGCAAACCGTTCACCCAACTTTACTCCCCAATGATAGATCCAATGATAGAACTAGATGATAAACTCCTCAATGATAGAATTGTATGATAAACACCCCAGTGATAGAATTGGATGATAAACCCCCAGTGATAGACCTAGTGACGGAACTAGATGAAGCACGACCCAATGATAGACCCAATGATAGATCTGGAATCAGAAAATACCCCAATGATAAACCCAATGATAGAACTGAATGATAAAATTCCCAATGTTAGACCCAATAATGGAACTGGATGAACTCCCTGGTAATAAACCCAGTGATAGAACCAAATTATAAAACCCCAGTGATAGAACTGGATGATAAACCCCCAGTGGTAGACCTAGCGATGGAACTGCATGAGAAAATCCCCCAATGATAGACCGAATGATAGAACTGAATGATACACTCCCCAATGATAGACCCAATGATAGAAATGGATAAGAATCTCCCCAATGATAGACCCAATGATGGAACTGGAAGAGAATCTCTCTAATAATAGACCCAATAATGGAACTTGATGAGAAACTCCCCAGTAATAAACCCAGTGATAGAACCAGACGATAAACCCCCAATGAGAGTACTGGATGATAAACCCCCAGTGATAGACCTAGCGATGGAACTGCATGAGACACTCCCCCAATGATAGACCCAATGATAGAACTAGATGGGAAACTCCCCCCAATGATAGATCCAATTATCAAACTGGATGATACACTCCCCCAATGATAGACCCGATGATCAAACTGGATGATACACTCCAGAATGATAGACCCAATGATCGAACTGGATGAGAAACTCCCCAATGATAGACCCAATAATGGAACTGGATGAGAAACTCCTGGTAATAAACCCATTGATAGAAAAAAATGATAAACCCCCAGTGATAGCCCTAGCGATGGAACTGGATGATACACCCCCCAATGATAGATCCAATGATAGAACTGGATGAGAAACTTCCCCAATGATAGACCCAATGATAGAACTGGATGATACACTCCCCAATGATAGACCCAATAATGGAACTGTATGAGAAACTCCTCAGTAATAAACCCAGTGATAGAACCGGATGATAAACCCCCAATGAGAGTACTGGATGATAAACCCCCAGTGATAGACCTAGCGATGGAACTGGATGAGACACTCCCCCCGATGATAGACCCAATGATAGAACTGGATAGGAAACTCCCCCCAATGATAGACCCAATTATCAAACTGGATGATACACTCCCCCAATGATAGACCCAATGATAGAACTAGATGGGAAACTCCCCCCAATGATAGACCCAATTATCAAACTGGATGATACACTCCCCCAATGATAGACCCGATGATCAAACTGGATGATACACTCCAGAATGATAGACCCAATGATAGACCTTGATGAGAAACTCCCCAATGATAGACCCAATAATGGAACTGGATGAGAAACTCCCCAGTAATAAACCCAGTAATGATAAACCCCTAATGATAGAACAGGATGATAAACCCCCCAGTGATAGAACTGGATGATAGACCCACACATCTATTGGTATTATGTGACAGGATTATTGATTATGAATTATTATTGGTAACATAATTATTATTAACATATAGAGCCAGAATATTACAGATAGCACTATAAAGATAGCTTTAAAAAAATACAAACATATAAAACACAAACAATAAAAACGCTTCCCTAATTTAATTTAATCTAAAAGGTAAAGGGATAGACACAAAAAGTAACAAAGGTAGCTGTCTAGTTGATAGCAGCAAGAGAATAAGGGGAACATCAGTTGGTGGAAGAAAGGTTATGGATCAAGGTTATATGCTTTTCTGAAAAAAAAAAAACATGGCTTTTCAGGATGTCTTTAAAGATCTGGAGACCGCATCACTTCATACCTCTCGAAGACAGCCTTGTGAATCACAAGGTTAGATGTAGTGGCTCTGGCTCAGCAACAGCAGCAAACAGTGCCTTGAAAATGGCTTGGTCTGCAACTGTCTGCTATTTTACTGAGATAAATATTTCTATTCATGTGCAAGTATGCATGGTGGGTGCATGGATGCATGTGTAGGTTTGTTGTTGTGTCTGGCTACCTATTAAGTATATGTTTTATATATATATATATATATATATATATATATATATATATATATTGTAATGAAATGATAGTACTTTATAACACTGTATATCTATCTATCTATCTATCTATCTATCTATCTATCTATCTATCTATATATATATATATATATATATATATATATATATATATGATTAAAATTAATGTCAGTTTTTCGTTAATCTATAATAAAATAATATAAAAATAATTTTTTGAAGAGAGAGAGAGAGAGAGAGAGAGAGAGAGAGAGAGAGAGAGAGAGAGAGAGAGAGAGAGAGAGAGAGAGAGAGAGAGAGAGAGAGAGAGAGAGAGAGAGAGAGAGAGAGAGAATTACTTTTTTTTTAATTTACTTTTTTTTTTTTAGCTTTAAGCCATATACTGTATATATAGATAGATAGATAGATAGATAGATAGATAGATAGATAGATAGATAGATAGATAGATAGATAGATAGATAGATAGATAGATAGATCTCTATATATATATTCATATATATATAGATATATATCTATAGATATATCTATAGATATATATGCATATATATCTATATATACATAGATATATATATGTATCTATATATAGATATAGATATATCCATATATATAGATAGATAGATAGATAGATAGATAGATAGATAGATAGATAGATAGATAGATAGATAGATAGATAGATAATTTTTTTTTTATGTATTTATTTTCATTTGTAGCTATATAAATAAATATATCTATATGGATAAAAGCTACAGCTACAAAAAAAAAAAAAGAAGTAAATAGATAAAAAATAAAATAAAAAGCAAGTTAATCCACGTTTGAAGACATGCTGAGATAATACGGTCCTTTGTGAAAAAAAAACGCGAAAGTTTTGAAGCGGTCGAACTCACCAGACTGTCAGCTACGAGCGATTAGTTTCTATTTAACGCGTCACATGAATGAAAAATGCATATTCTGCTTTTAGGCGATAACTATTATTTTTAATCTGCAGAAGACACAGGGGACAGATGGGAGCTTTTCTAACAGAGAGACCTCTAAAGTCCATTTTTGACAACCTCAAGTAACTCAAAGTTTTGGGACTGATGTAAATGGATTTGCAATGGCAGAGAATACAAGAGGGGATGATGGGATTACCCAGAAGAGCTAACAAAAGGGGAAAACGCGGATATGCAAATGCCTGGCGTATGACCGGCACTCGTAATATTTAGCGCTGGGTGATCATGAAAGTGCTGTGTGTAGTGTGTTGCCCTGTAAGGTCTGCGGTTGACAAGGCAAAGGGATGTTAAAAAAGGAGTGATTGCTGCCAGCCCTCTCTATTGTCTCCCCATCCTCACACCCTTTCTCCTTGTGAGATGTAAGAGACCAGCGTGGACCAACTGCAGCAACACAACCACTGCAAAGGAATCAATGCACCATCAACAAACACACCCTGTGCAGCTCGCCGAACACATCACAGCGACACAAAATGTTATTTTCAAAAACAACAGGGTGCAGCCGTGCTCGCCACCCACAAATCAACTTCAATCTACCTCTCACGGGGTTCGAGCGACAGACCGCCACTTAAAAAAAAAAAAATGACGTCATCGGTTTTAAAATCCGAGACCTTGAATTTTAATACGACAAAAAAAAAAATTCTCTTTTTTTTTTTCCCTTTTTTTTATTTGACCATTTTGCTATGTGCAACTATCTTTTTTTTTCTTATTTGACAATTTTGCTATGTGCAACTCTTTTTTTTTTTCTTATTTGACAATTTTGCTATGTGCAACTCTTTTTTTTTTTTTTTTTTTTTTTACACATGTAAGGGTGACATGAATATTTTATATGTACATGGAAGAATATTGACAGATCGGCTCTGCTGTAAGGATTTTCTTTTTTTTTTAATCACTGCAAGAGCTGAAGCTGCATTGCGTCGTTAGTGGCTAACCCCGCGCATGCCATGCAGGATGGAACAAGAAAGCCGCAGTAGTAACAATATTTAATTTTTACAGAATAAACAGCAATTGATTCAATAATCTGCACGCTATCAACCCCCCACCCCCCTGTGTTTTTTTTTTTTTAAAGCATTATCTTCTATTCTTTTCACTTTGGGGGGGGGGGGGAGTGTGGGTGTGGCTGTCACTGACATTCTGCAAGGTTAAAATTAAGGAGTCCTTCCTACCCCCCACCTCCTTCTACACATCCCCCTGTCCTCTTTTTTTTTTTTTTTTTTTTTTTATTTCAGCCCCCTCCCCCTGTCCCTAACTCAAATATGGTCAATGATGCTCTATTATTCACCCTCCCCTCATTTTCCTCTTCTTCTTCATCATTTTGATGACAACACCCTTGGCATAATAAATCCAAATTGCATCCCGCACAGCAGAGGAGGGGAGGTACATGGGGGCAGGTGTGACGAGTGCCTATCCATGGAGGGTCTCTCCTTATTTACAAGAATTATAATCCTCTTGTTTCAGTGCGTGGAGTCAGCAGATGTGATTTTTTTTTTTTTTTTTTGGCTGAATAATCCGTCCAAGAAGAAAAAAAAAAAAAAGAGGGCATCAGAAAAAGAAGGACAGTGAGAAAGATTAGGACTGGCGAATGATGAGTGGGAAGGTTCCACTCTCTTCTCCTTCTCCAGATCAGCTTCTAGCAAAAGGCACTTTTTGCATGACACGTTAGGATCTCAGTAGGTTTTTCTGCAGCAAATTTCAACCTTTCTTTCCTTTTTTCTCTTTTTTTTTTTTTTTTTTTTTTTTTTTAGCAATGCTGTCTTGAATCTCCTTTCTTTGTGAAGAGTTCTATTGTGCTCCCTCTATTTCTTTTCTTATGCATGCATGGTGTTATTTTTTGTTTTTTTGGGGGTTTTTTTTGTGTTTGTCCTTTAACCAATGTCCCTTTTATTGCAGAGTGTTTGCTGGAATGCATACTGTGTTTTGTAGTTTGGGTAGGAGGGAGGAGGGGGGGGGTGTTGTTCTAGATGGCGTTGACTGGGTAGGCTGCAGGTGTATGAAGAGCAGCAGAACAAGGAGGTAGGTGCAGCCGAGCTCGTGTTTGCGAACATCGTTTGGTCCAGGTGCCTTTGCTGCTCATCGGTTGGTGAGTGTTGGAAAGTCAGAGTCGCTCTTTCTGCCATTCTCCGAAAACCCCACACAAGGCATTTCTTTTGGAGGTCATCGAAGACCCTGGTGACCAGATGGAAGGACGTTTTGACAGTCTTCTGCTGTAGCTTTGGGTGGCATGCCTTCAAACAGAAGCCCTGACCTTTAATCAAAGTAGAGAAGGCTTTTATTCCCCCCGATGATGTAGACAAAGACACCAGATTGGCTAAAAGGTCCGTCAGGGAGAAAAAATCTGGACTAAGAATAAGGTAAACCTTCTCTCGTTGTTGGGACTTTCTGTGGTCTCTTTTTTGATGTTTCTCCAGGCTGGTTGACATGGCAGGCCCTGTTCTACTAGCATGACTTGGGCACACCATTGTTCTTTTTTTTTTTTTGTTGTTTATTAGAGTTGTGAGGTTTTTGGTGCTTAATGTGTCGATACCTACTAAGACTTTTGTTTTGGGTCCTACATGTCAAACCTTGCAGGCTACCAAGAGCCTTTATTTTCTAGAACTGGTTCATGGGCTGTTGTCGGGACCAAGGAACGCTCGATCGAAGTAGCCATGTTGCGTCATGCTTATCGGCAGCGTACTGTGAAATTGCCAAAAGCAGACGCAGCAAAAAAAAAAAAAGGGGGGGGTTATATAATGTAGCGTTGGTGGACCTTTCACATGTGTAAAGTAGGAGGTGAGCCAGATTGATTAGTAAAGGGATTTGGAAGGCTATATGTAATATATGTAATGCAACCAAACAATCTCCGTCTCTCCTCCCCTCTTTACCTCCCTCTCTATGATCCCCCCCTTTCTTTCTCTCTCTCTTTCTCCCTCTCTCTCCTTCTCTCTTGCTCTCTCTTTCTTTCTGCCTCTCTCTCTCTCTCTCTGCTGCTGCATTTTGCATGAGCTATCTAGGTCATTAGCATTTTAGCGTATGCAAGACTTGACAAAGCTGATGAAAAGCCAGATGGGCCCGTCTCCTGTTTTTTTGCACCACTTCAGACCTCAGTAAAAGGACTTACTGCGGAGGCAGAGATGGGCTGCTTTATATGTAGCCTGCAGGCCCTCTTATTGAACCAGATCATTTATGCTACAAAACAGAATGCAGCGCGTGCCCCTGCGCCTTTCACAATGGATAAAGTCAATGGTCTATTATTTGCCTCTCCTTTTCATTTTTTTTTTCCCTCTTTTTTTTTTTTTATGATTTTTTTTTTTTTCCAACCAAGCTCCATCCTCTGCCATTTTCTAATCTCTGTGTCAGCAGCATCTTCTGAGCATCTCTCTCTCTCTCTCTCTTTCTCTCTCTCTCTCTCTCTCTCATTGTTACACAGTAGAAGCTGCCTCTGATCTGCTGCAAGGAGGATGTCGGGAACTGCCGCAGCTGGGAGGACGTAAGGAAGCAAACAAGAAAATAGGAGGATGGAAGACAGAGGAAAAAAAAAAAAAAGATAAGAGGGACCCTTTTCAGTGAAGCTTTCAGAATACAGAACAAAGGACACCATTGGGACTGCGGCTCCTGTTATAATGGCATTGTCCAGCCAACGTTTTAAAGGGGATGAGGATGGTTTGCAAGCGATGCAGTGGAGATCATCCTTACGATGTTTGTTGTTTTCTTTCCCCCCTTCTGCAAGTCTCCGTCTTTAGAGGCCCTTCTCTCCGTGTTCACAGCGGACCTTGATTTAAATGTCCATACAATTAAGGCACGCGGTGAATGCCAAGAGAGGGTCTGATGAGCAGCAAAGCTGGGATACTTGGGGAGAGACGATGCTTGGATTAAGACCCTGGAAATCAGAAACCACAGGACCTGCCATGGCTGGGAAAAAAAAGATGGACTGAAATCTTGATGCTGAATTCTCATTTTGCTTCAATTTCTTTTTTTCTTTTAGCTTTTATAAGTCCAGCGTATCCCAGCTGAGACATATTTGTGCCTTTTTCACCTCCTTGCCTTCGACAACATGAAAATACACCTTGGCTAAGGCCATAAACCTTATAGATTTTTATGCTTATTTTTTCATTTTTTTTATTTTTATGCTTTTGATGCCTCCATTGTGGATAAGATCTAGATATATACATGACGTATTTTAACAGGTAGCCTCCAAAACCCCTTATCCAATGGAAACGTATCATTTTCGTTGTGCTGGCAAGGCATTGTTAA